>NC_090026.1:129662251-129932251 GCF_037176765.1 Anolis sagrei | reverse complement strand
ACCATTTGCAGCATCACTGCCTCATTATGTCCTAGTCTCTGGAGTGGCAAAAAGCATGCCTCCTTCCTCCTCAATGGGACATGCTTTCCAATATGTAAACATGGCTCTCATGTTCTTATCTCTCAGCCTTCTCTTCTCCAAGCTACACATCCCCAGCTTCCTCTGCTGCTCCTTCAACGGCTTGGCTTCCAGAACTTTGACCATTTTTGGTGGCCCTTCTCAGGATCCCATTCCAGCTTGTCCATATGCTTCTGGAACCGGACCCAGGATTATTCAAGGTGAGGTCTGACCGAAGCAGAAGAAAGTGGGATTGCGACTTCCCTCAATCTAGAACAGTGGTTCTCAAGCTGTGGTTCTCAGATGTTTTGGCCTTCAACTCTCAGAAATCCTAACAGCTGGTAAACTGGCTGGGATTTCTGGGAGCTGTAGGTCAAAACATCTGGGACCCACAGCTTGAGAACCACTGATCTAGATACAATGCTACTGATGCAGCCTAGAATTGCATTGGCCCTTTTAGATGCCACATCACGATGTTGACTCATGTTCAGCTTATGATTTACTACTAAAACTCCTAGATCCTGACTAGAGCAGAATAGAGTGAGACTATCAAGTTTGCAGATGACACCAAATGACAGGATCTGAATTCAAAAGAACCTCAACAATGAGAGCTGATTGGCCCAAAGTAGCAAAATGAATTACAACAAGGACAAATGTAGGATCCGACACTTAGGCAGAAAATGTAAAAATACAGGATGGGGGATGCCTGGCTTGACATGTGAGAAAGATCTTGGAGTCTTCATGGAGAACAAGTTGAACGTGAGCCAAGAGTATGGTGCAGCATCTCAAAAAGCGAATGGGATTTTGGGCTGCATCCAAAGGAGCTGAGTGTCTAGATCAGTGGTTCTCAACCTGGGGGTTGCAACCCCCCGAGGGGTCGCCTGGCCATTTCAGAGGGGTCGCGAGGTTGCCTCCTTTGGCCCCGCCCCCTCCGACTCCCGAAATAGTGGCCAGGCCCTGGGACCACACTCTTTTCGCCCACTTCAATGCCTCCGCCGCTGGTGGAAGCCTCGAAAAACGGCGAGAGGAGCCTGGAGCAGCAGGAGCAGCGAGGATTGCCTTCACCCTTCTCTGGCATCTTCTTCGTCCTCCTCTCTGTTCGGGGACTTCCAAACGGAGAGGAGGAGGGGGAAGACCCTGGAAGAGAAGGAGGGCGAGCCTCTCTTCTTCTGCTGCCCTGTGCCACCTCTTCTCGCAACCCCCCGAGGGGTCACTTGGCCATTTCAGAGGGGTCGCGAGGTTGCCTCCTTTGGCCCCGCCTCCTCCGACTCCCAAAATAGCGGCCAGGTCCTGGGACCACCCTCTTCTCGTCCCCTTCAAGGCCTCCGCCGCTGGTGGAAGCCTCGAAAAATGGCGAGAGGAGCGTGGAGCAGCAGGAGCAGTGAGGATTGCCTTCACCCTTCTCTGGGCTCTTCCTCCTCCTCCTCTCCGTTTGGGGACCCTCAGTATTTTCTGTTGGTCATGTGGGTTCTCTGTGCCAAGTTTGGTCCAGTTCTGTAATTTGTGGGGGGTCTCAGTGGTCTGTCAAAGTCAGAGCTGAATCGGTTGAAGGTACTGCAAATCCCATCATCCATTGTCCATACTCACAGAATCATAGAATCAAAGAGTTGGAAGAGACCTCATGGGCCATCCAGTCCAACCCCATTCTGCCAAGAAGCAGGAATATTGCATTCAAAGCACCCCTGACAGATGGCCATCCAGCCTCTGTTTAAAAGCTTCTAAAGGAGGAGCCTCCACCACACTCCGGGGCAGAGAGTTCCACTGTTGAACGGCTCTCACAGTCAGGAAGTTCTTCCTCATGTTCAGATGGAACAAACTCCCCCAAACATATCGTTTTTGTGACTAATCACTATGCTTTAATTAGGTTCAATTTGTAACAATAAAAACACATCCTGCATATCAGATATTTACATTATGATTCATAACAGTTGTGAAGTTACAGTTCTAAAGTAGCAATGAAAATAATGAAAATAATTTTATGGTTGGGGGTCACCATAACATGAGGAACTCTATTTAGGGGTCACGGCTTTAGAAAGTTTGAGAACCACTGGTCTAGATCAAGGGAAGTCCTGGTGTCTCTCTATTCTGCTTTGGCCAGACCTCTTCACCTGGAATACTGAGCCCAATTCTGAGCACCAAAAGAGACATTGACTCTAAGCTGGAAAGAGTCCAGAGGAAGAAGGCAACTCAAAGGGTCAAAGCTCTGAAGAGCATGAATCCCTTGGAGGAGCATCGTAAAGAGCTGGGCCTGTTTATCCTGCAGAAGAGAAGGTTGAAAGGAGACATGAGAGCCAAGAATAAATAAATATGTGAAAGGATGTCATAAGGAAGAGGGAGCAGGATTGTTTTCTGCAGCCTTGGAAACTAGCAATGGGTTCAAATTCGAGGAAACATGAGGAAGAACTTCCTGACTGTAAGGAGAGCTGTTCAGCAGAGGAACTCTTTGACTCAGAGTATAGAGGAGACTCCTTCTTTGGAGGCTTATAAACAGAGACTGAACGGCCATCTGTTGGGGGAGCTTTTCCTGCAGGGTTGGGTTTGATGGTCTTTGGTCTCTTCCAACTCTAGGATTTTATGATTCTATGATCTCGACACTATCCTGCTATAATAATAATAATAATAATAAGAATTTATTTATACCCCACCACCATCTTCCCAAGGGGATTCGGGGCGGCTTACATGAGGCCAAGCCCAACAATACATCAGTAAATTTATTTATTTATTATTCATAGAATCATAGAATCAAAGAGTTGGAAGAGACCTCATGGGCCATCCAGTCCAACCCCAATCTGCCAAGAAGCAGGAAAATTGCATTCAAATCACCCCTGACAGATGGCCATCCAGCCTCTGTTTAAAAGCTTCCAAAGAAGGAGCCTCCACCACACTCTGGGGCAGAGAGTTCCACTGCTGAACGGCTCTCACAGTCAGGAAGTTCTTCCTCATGTTCAGATGGAATCTCCTCTCTTGTAGTTTGAAGCCATTGTTCCACGTCCTAATCTACATGGAAGCAGAAAACAAGCTTGCTCCCTCCTCCCTGTGGCTTCCTCTCACATATTTATACATGGCTATCATGTCCCCTCTCAGTCTTCTCTTCTTCAGGCTAAACATGCCCAGCTCCTTAAGCCGCTCCTCATAGGGCTTGTTCTCCAGAACCTTGATCATTTGAGTCGCCCTCCTCTGGACACATTCCAGCTTGTCAATATCTCTCTTGAATTGTGGTGCCCAGAATTGGACACAATATTCCATGTGTGGTCTAACCAAAGCAGAATAGAGCATGGGTAGCATGACTTCTCTAGATCTAGACACTATGCTCCTCTTGATGCAGGCCAAAATCCCATTGGCTTTTTTTGCCGACACGTAACATTGTTGGCTCATGTTTAACTTGTTGTCCACGAGGACTCCAAGATCTTTTTCACACGTACTGCTCTCGAGCCAGGCATCCCACATTCTGTCTCTTTGCATTTCGTTTTTCCTGCCAAAGTGGAGTCTCTTGCATTTGTCCCTGTTGAACTTCACTTTGTTAGTTTTGGCCAATCATCTCTCTAATCTGTCAAGATCGTTTTGAATCCTGCTCCTGTCCTCTGGACTATTGGCTATCCCTCCCAATTTGGTGCCGCCTGCAAACTTGATGATCCTGCCTTCTAGCCCTTCATCTAAGTCGTTAATAAATATGTTGAACAGGACCGGGCCCAGGACGGAACCCTGCGGCACTCCACTCGTCACTTCTTTCCAGGATGAAGAGGAAGCCTCGGGGAGAATCACCCTCTGGGTTTGTCCATTTAACCAATTACAGATCCACCTCACCGTAATTTTGCCTAGCCCACATTGGACTAGTTTGTTTGCCAGAATTTGTTTGCCTAATTGTCATACCAGAGCAACCGAAACGTTATCCGTATTGATATTAAAGAGAAAGGATTATGGTCAGCGGTACAGGAATCCCTACTGAGCAAACGGCTGACCTTCTCGCTCCACAAGGCCTGGTTGTTGTGACCCTCGGAGAAGAGGAAGTCCTGGAGGAGGCGCAGGAGCTTCAGCGCATTCTGGGTCAAGCTGGGCAGCATGGCCGCCGTGGACTCTTTGATGTCCGTCAACGCCGACTCCATCATCATCTCCAAAAGGCTGGGAGGGAAACAAGAGAGGGGGATAGCAAACATATGAGCTGATGTCTCATAAAAAACACCATGTTGCTTTCAGGGAATATCTGGGAAGTAACGTATATACTCAAGTGTAAGCCAATCCAAATATAAGCCGAATTTTACTACAAAAACTGAGAAAATATATTGACTCGAGTATAAGCCGGGGTGGGAAATGCAGCAGCTACTGATAAATTTCAAAATTAAATTACATTAATTGAGGCATCAGTAGGTTAAATGGTTTTGAATATTTACATAAAACTGTAATTTTAGGGTAAGACTGCCCAACTCTGATTAAACCATTATTCTAACCTTCTTCAATGTAAATGTGCTTGCATATCCTTCCAATAATAACAAAGATAGTAAAATAACAAATATAATAATAACAACAATAATAAAGTAAAATGATAAATGTAATAATAATAATAATAATAATAATAAATAGAATAAAATAATAAATGTAATAATAATAATAATAATAATAATAATAATAACAACAACAACAATAACAGAGTAAAATGATAAATGACCTTGATTTGAGTATAAGCCGAGGAGGACTTTTTCGGCCTCAAAAAAGGGCTGAAAAACTAGGGTTATACACAAGTATATACAGTATTTGGGATTATTCTCCATTTCTGGCTTTTTAGCTTTGATGTTTTAAAATGCAAGAAGTAAAGGGGGCATTAAAAAAATAAGAGATCCTGCCTTGTGGATTTCTGCAAGTCACACTGGTTCCTATCATAATACTACCACTACTACTACTACTACTAATAATAATAAATACATAATTATGGTGTGATAGGTTAAAGAGACACTCCAAGCAAGTTGCCACACAACTTTCAAATCAAGTGTTGTTTGTGGCACAAACGATGCTGAATGGGTTGAGACTTGATGATGAGAAAGTCATCGAAAAACTAGAGTAAAATGTGCTGCAGGATGTCTCGTGAAACAAGGTTTCTGCAGTTTAATAAACCTTTTTTCACATTTTCATGACACAACCAACTAGGAAATGACATTGATAACCCAGGAACAAAAATCATGTTACATAGTGCAATAATGTTATATTTTCCTCTGTTTTTGCTATAGATAAAACCGCCTTCCCACTGCGCACCTGCGTTTGACCTCGTCCGGTGGGCGCACCAGTTCGCAGGCGGATCCCAGCTTGGTGAGGACGGAGAAGACCTGTCCTCGCTCCTTCCACGCAGCGTCATCCCAGCCCTCCACGCCGCGCCACGTGACGGAGAAGATGATGTTGGTGAGCAGGTTGCAAAGCTCCTCCTCGGGGGTTTGCTGTGGGGGAAGAGATCCAGAGACATGCTGGAGACAAGTACGGGAAGCTATAGGAATGTAGGAGTCTCCCATTTGGAGATCTTGGATGACCTAAGTTCCCAACTGTTGTTGTCGTTGCATGTCTTCAAGTCATTTCTGACTTATGACAATCAAAAGGCAAGCTTATCATGAGGTTTTTTTGTGGCCAAGAGTGGAGGACTGTTGCACTGTAGATTTGCAACACCTTTTCAACCAACACCACACAATGTTCAGATAATCCAATAAGTCAAAGTTTT
Organism: Anolis sagrei; assembly: GCF_037176765.1. Classification (NCBI taxonomy): domain Eukaryota; kingdom Metazoa; phylum Chordata; class Lepidosauria; order Squamata; family Anolidae; genus Anolis; species Anolis sagrei. The sequence continues at coordinate 129,926,496 of NC_090026.1, read as the reverse complement.
GTCGAAGGCTTTCATGGCCGGAATCACTGGGTTGTTGTAGGTTTTTTCGGGCTATATGGCCATGTTCTAAAGGCATTTTTCGCTGCATCTATGGCAAGCATCCTCAGAGGTAGTGAGGTCTGATGGAACTAGGAAAAAGGATTTATATATCTGTGGAATGACCTGGGTGGGACAAAGGACTCTTGTCTGTTGGGGGTAGGGGTGAATGTTTCAACTGACCACCTTGATTAGCATTTGATTGCTTGACAGTGCCTGGAGCAATCTGTTGTTGAGAGGTTTGTTTCCTCTCTGTTGTTGTGCTGTTCTAATTTTAGAGGTTTTTTGTTTAATACTGGTAGCCAGATTTTGTTCATTTTCATGGTTTCCTCCTTTCTGTTGAAAATGTCCACATGCATACTATTTGAGAACAGAGAAATGCTGGACCACTCTCACAACCACCATGTCAGACTACACAGAGAAGCCATTGAAATCCACAAGAATGGAAAATTTCAACAGAAAGGAAGAAACCATGAAAATGCACAAAATCTGGCTATCAGTATTAAAAAACTCTAAAATTAGAACAGCACAACAACAGAGAGGAAACAAACAAGGACATCTAATCACTTCTCAACAAAAGATGGCTCCAGGCACTGTCAGGCCATTATATGCTAATCAAGGTGATCAGTTGAAACATTCACATCTACCTCCAACAGACAAGAGTCCTTTGTCCCACCCAGGTCATTCCACAGATATATAAACCCATTTTACTAGTTCCAACAGACCTCGCTACCTCTGAGGATGCTTGCCATCCTCAGGAGAGAATGCCTCTAGAACATGACCATATAGCCCGAAAAAAACCTACAAGAACCAAGTAAAAGTTTATTAATAAACAAGGAAAAAAGGAAAAAAGGAAGTCAAAAAGGAAGCAGAAAAAGTACAAAAATAATTCCCAATGAGATCAAGAGTTTATCAGTTTTTGAACCAAGGCATCAAAAGTCTCTAGAGTCATGATCCTACACTCAAACCACAATTTGCACTTTCCCTCACTCCTCACAACTACAAAAATTAAGATACTCCCTCCAAATACCTTGTAAGGGAAGGAAAGGAATGGCCAAAATGGCACAGATAGACCACAACTTGTACCATGGCCATTATCACCATAGGCAATGTGGGTCATTTTCCCTTGATTGCCATAAAAAGGCTGGTCAGTGAAGCTCAGTATTAGATTCTGGAAAAACATGTTGTTTTTATTATTATTACAGTTTCCAGAATCATGTGGTCAATAAATAAATGATACTGAATAGAGATAACTTGCTACGAGAATCCTGGGGATTCTGGATGCTGTCGTCCAAAGCAACTTCTCCACCAAAAAGTGTTGGTGCCTCACCAAACTAGAAACCCATTCTTCCATAGCATTGAGTCATTGCAGTTAAAGTCGTGTCAAACTGCATTTATTCTACAGTGTAGATGCACCCATAGTCTCCGGAAAAGCAAAAATAAAATAAAATAAAAAAAGGTCCTAGGGGTCTTTAAGTCAGTCATTCCCAAACTTTGGTCCTCCAGATGTTTTCACCTCCAGCTCCTAGAATCCTTTTCTAATGTTTATATAACTGTAGATTTAAAATTGTAACAATATACTTTTCATGTAAACTGCTTTGAGTCTAGGTTCTTGTGGGTTTTTTCGGGCTATATGGCCATGTTGGAATTAGGAAAATAGGTTTCAATATCTGTGGAATATCCAGGGTGGGACAAAGGACTCTTGTCTACTGGAGCTAGGTGTGAATGTTTCAACTGACCACCTTGATTAGCATATAATGGCCTGACAGTGCCTGGAGCAAACTTTTGTTGAGAGGTGATTCGATGTCCTTGATTATTTCCTCTCTGTTGTTGTAATTTTAGAGATTTTTTTAATACTGGCAGCCAGATTTTGTTCATTTTCATGGTTTCCTCCTTTCTGTAGAAATTGTCCACATGCTTGTGTATTTCAACAATACATAATAATAATAATTTAGGAAGTTAGCAAACCCATTTTCCTAGTTCCAACAGACCTCACTACCTCTGAGGATGCTTGCCATAGATGCAGGTGAAATGTCAGGAGAAAATGCCTCGAGAACATGGCCATATAGCCCGAAAAAACCCACAAGAACCTAGTGATTCCAGCCATGAAAGCCTTCGAAAATACATTGCTTTGAGTCTTCTTGTGGAAATAAATAAACATAATAACAATAACAATCCCTAACCAGGAATTCTGGGAGCTGAAGTCCAAAACATCTGTAAAGGTTGGAAACCATTGGCTTACGTGGAGATAGAGCAGGTATGGGCCAACTTCGAGCCTACAGCTATCAGGAATGGTGGGAGTTGAAGTCCAAAACATCTGGAGGGAGGGCTGAAGTTGGCCCATGCCTGAGATAGAGTGTATGCCTCGCACCAAGCGGAGACAGAGAAAAGGGAAGCTCACCTGAGGGTTGCTTGTGTTGGAAACGTTATCGCTGGGCAGCGCCTCCTGGTAGATGGTCTCGTCCAAGACGTTGGAGAGGCTGGAGCTCTTCCGTGCCCGCGTCCCAGGGAAGGGCTTGAAGCTCTCTAAGGGGGAGGGCGTCCCCGGCAGGCTCACAGGGGTCTGGCTCCCGCTCTCGACCGTGGCGGCGGAGCTGGTGCTGCCAACGTCCAAGCCCAGGTCGAAGGGGGACATGGAGAACGGGGAGAGAGGGTGGTAGACGCGGTCCACCTGCACCGCTTCCATGCTGCGGGGCTCCCCCTGCCCGGGGCCGTCCGTGTTGTTGGAGGAGGAGGAATGGCTGGCCAGGTCGAAGGAGTCAAAGGGCTTGAAGGCATATGGCGGGAAGGGTTTGCTCCTCTGCGGGGAGATGGAGTGGTCCGAGAACCCTTCAGAGAACTCTGGGTCTGAAGCCTCATAGCTCAACGGGAGGAAGACGTCCATTTCGGGCGGCTCAGCATGCGAAGGGGCCGCAGGGTCGGTCAACTCCTTCGCCGCCTCTGGATGGTCCACGATCTTCAAGAGGTCAAGGCAACCGTTGCCGTTGGCCGAGCCGGATAAGCTGTGCTGGCGGGACTCGTAGGACTCCTTGACGTACAGCTTGGTGAGGGTGTCTTGCCATCCAGCCAGTTTGGCCAAGTGCTTGACCATGTCGTGTTGGGCGTAAATCAGGTGGAAGAGCTTGAAAACAAACATATTAAAATGTAGTTTTATGAAAGATCCACAGAACAGAGATTAAAACACAAAACATGAGAACAGCCATTCCTCCACCTTTGTGGATGTGACCTTAGGGGTTCCAACCCTAAGGTTGGGAAACACTGATCTACAGAGACTGAAGTTTGGTAGCTATGACCATCCTCCAATTGATGTTGACCACAGATTCACACTGAAATACCTAGAAATTGCAAGGGAAGTGTTATCTAAGGTACAAAAAAGCATTCTTTGATTTGCAGTTTTTCACTTTTGCAGTGGTCCCTAACCTGGTTGGAGCACCTGGTTGCCAAGGTAAGCCTTTTGTTGCGCTTACCTTCCTGCAGATGTCTAGCCGGACAGCCAGCTCGGCCCGGTGAGACAGGTAAACAACAGCCATCAAGTCCTTGTAGTTTGGGGAATCTGGAGATAAAAAACAGCCTCAGTCACACCAACAACAAGCAATTTTGTTGTAACCTGGTCAGATTCTTGAATGCTCAGGAGATGAGGAGGGGGTGTGCTGGGATAGATTCAGAGGACCCAGGGGAGGATTGTAGTGGCCTGGAAAGAGTTGTTTTGGAATCTTCTAGCAGTTCCCATGAAACTGGAGAAAGCAATATCAGTTCTCATGAGAACCTGCCAGAAATGCAGGCTGGGAAACAAATGCTACTCTAGGTCAAGGCACTTGAAACTTCAGAGGCAGAGTGTACAACAACAGAGACAGACTTACTTTTCCCTTAGGCTTAGAGATAAGGAGAGGAAAAGCAGGTGTGTGAGAAATGATGTCATGGGAGGGATTGAGGCCTTTAAAAGTGGTTCCTGCTGGCAAAATCCTTTTGTGAGAGCAACGTCGTCTTCAGGTGAGCAGCTCTTGGTTCTTGGGTCCTAGGTTCTTAGAATTCATGTGTGGCATAGGTTGTCTGCCTTGGATTCATGCTATCTTGTTTCTGGATATTTTTGTGGATTGACTCTGGAGACTATATTTGAAAGGATTTTGGGCTCCTGGCTACCTTTGAAATAACATTTTCAACTTTGTTTCTCTTTTTTGAATTTGCTTATTTTTATATATACTCTTCTTTAAATAAACTTTCTACTTACGGGATTACCTGGACAAAGTGTGCTTTGTGATGTTTCAGGGCTCTAGTGCAACAAGTTTTGCATCTTGTTGGCATGGGCAAAGTTTGGCCCTCCAGGAGCTTTGGACTTAGGAATTGTGGGAGTTGGAGTTCAAAACACTTGGAGGGCCCAAGTTGGCCCATGCCAGATCTTACAAATACAATTTTTAACTTACCTGATGCAAGGACCTGCTCCAGGAGACACCGGAAGAGGAGCATAGAGACGGGAATGTCATTCAGGGAGGAGAGCAGGCCTTGGTAGCCAATGTCCTTCAGCCTCAGCCGGTATTTGCTCCGTTCGTTGGCCTTTTCGTACTTCAGCAGCTTGTACAGGATCTGGGTGGAGCAAAGACAACAAAGATGTTTGGACACGCCTTTGAGAGTGTCTAGCCCCAATAGTATGCAATTAATGCCACAGCAGGATATGAAAATAAAATTATTATTATTATTTGAAATACAAGATGAGGTTTAGACGATTTCCCTTGTTTGTATGGCTTTGCCTTTTTTGCAGGCTCCAGCTGGGAGTCGCAGCTCGCCTCCTGAATAGTATGGGGCGATTGAGAGGGGGCTGGATCTTCCATAGGTTCCATTAGTGGAGTGGGGAGCGGCTCAGGGGCTGGGCTTCTCCGCTCGGGTGGCTGGAGCCAAAGCTAGCTCATAGAACAGAACCTTCAGCCTGGACTCCCTGTCCTTGCGCGCTCTCGGGGTGAAACCGAGGCGAACTTGGCAGGATTGGGGACGGTGAAACTCCCCCAGACAGAGCAAACACATGGAATGCCCGTCGGTATCAGGCACATTCCGCCACAAGAGGTGTATTTCTTTTAAAAAGAGGTAGTTCTCATATTGAGAGCGAACTGGCCTGAGAATAGTCGCGAGTCCGTAATCTGGTCATGTGACAGAGAAGGCAGCTTAGTCAGTAAGTGGTCTGGGCCAAAACGTGGTCAGTCCACAAAAAAAAGAATAGAGTGTCTCGAAGACTAGAGAGGTTCCCACGGCTGTTGATGCGGCGGAAGAAGGAACTGAGCCGAGGCTCCCGCCTGGGGCATTTATAGTATTGGGGAGAGTGGGCGGGGCGTCCGCCAAAATGTTTCTAATACAAGATTCTAGAAGGTTCCGAACAGCTTCGCATGCGCAGAAAGTAAACCCATTATGTGCGTCTTTCACAGACTCCACGAAGAGGAAAACAAGATCACTCTGCTGGATTTTGTATTGGATCACACATTGGACACTTCCCAAATGCCTAGGACTGTGGGATGTATTGGCTGTTAGGAATTGTGGGAGTTGAAGTCCAAAACACCTGGAGGGCTGAAGTTTGCCCATGCCTGAGCTATTCTGTTCTATTCTATTTCAGGCTAAACCAACCCAGCTTTCTCAGCTCCTCATAGAGATTCATGGCTTCCAGGTCTTTGGAACGGTATCTGCTCAGAAGAGGGTGATGGTATTTTGCCTCCACGACAATCGGAATGGATGACCCCATGCGCCGTGACCCTTCCTCCGTGTCTAGCAGGGACGAGTCATAACCCCAAAGGCAAACTACGATGAACCTCACCTTGAAAATCCTCTCCCGCACTTCGTCGGAGAACTTCCGCTGGACGAGCAGCGAGAACAGGATCTCCACGTTTCCCGGCTCAAAGAGGAAAGCGTAGATCTGTTCCTGGGACGGGGAGTTCTTCTGCAGGCTGTGGATGACCTCCAGCATCCCACACACCTGCAAGACACACCGGGAGAGCCACACTCTATAACACCACTTTTGTTTCAAATGCCATTTCCTAATTGGTTCTACCACAAAAAACATGGGGAAAGTTTATTAAACTGCCAAAACTTTCTTTTCGCCCTGCAATAGCACATTTTGCTTTAGTTTTTCAATTAATATCTCATCATTGAGTCTCAACCAATTCAACCTAAGTTCCAGAAGCATTCTCTCCTGACGTTTCACCTGCATCTATAGCAGGCACCCTCAGAGATTGTGAGATCTGTTGGAAACTAGGAAAATGGGGTTTATATATCTGTAGAATATCCAGGGTGAGAGAAAGAACTCTTGTCTGTTGGAGGTAGATGTGAATGTTGCAACTGGCCACCTTGATTAGCATTTAATGGCCTAGCAGTTTCAAGGTGTAGTGAAGTGTAAATTTTAATCTACTGTTATGTATAGTTATAGATAGGCGTTTGAAAGGGTAAGTATTTAAATTTGCATAACTGAGGGGGGATGGTAGCCAGCTCAGCTCACTTTGAGCTGGGTTGCTATGGAAATAGGGGCGGAGCCAACTGCCACTTGGCAGGGCAGCCATTTTAAAACCATCAGTCTGTAGTCAGCGAACTACAGGAGTGGCTGCTTCTGTAGTAGTGAGAACCAGGAAGGTAATCTGTAGTTTTAAAACTACAGGGTAAGGCTATTTCTACTGTAGTGAGAATCAGGAAGATTTTGGCTTTTAGCCTAGGTAGTTTAGATAAGTCGACTTATTTATATTAGTAGTTAGTATATGAGTAGAAAGGGGTGAGAGAAAGCCAGTGAGAATCTTTATTGCAACAGAAATATCACAAAGAAAAAATAAGCTTGTATCTAAAGTAATCTATTAAGGAAAAAAGCATAGTTTGAAGAAAAATAAGTTTGAAACCTGTTTAGTAGAAGGAAGAGTCCTTTCCAGAGTTGTTTTAAAGAATGTTATAAATGTATCCTCTGAAGATATGTGCCTCTAAGAGTCAAGAAATATTGAAACCATCAAGTTTCTGCTACATTTCAATAAACTTGTTACCGTTTCTTTTAAAGCCCGGTCTCTGTTACAAATCTTTTCCAAGTTAAGTCATGCTACATATTGAAGAAAGACCAATTCAATATTACTAGCTATTAGCTACGTTATCTATTTAATAAACCCTTACAAAGTGGTGGCGTCTTTACAAAACCGTTACAAACTGGTGGCTTCTTCACAAACTGGTGGCATCTTTGTTACACATTGGTGAAATCTTTACACAAGGTCTGGCTTCTTACTGCCTGGGAAATTCCTATGTTGAGAGGTGATTAGGTGTTCCTGATTGTTTCTTGTCTGGAGTTCTCCTGTATTTGAGTTTTGTTTTTTTATTTATTGTTATGATTTTAGAGTTTTTATGCTATTTGTATTTTAATTTTGTTGTTGTTGTCATATGATGCTTTAGATTACATTATTGCATTGAATCCTTGATGTGAGCCGGTCTGAGTCCCTCTACGGAGGTGGAGAAGATCGGGACAGAAAAGTTTTAAATAAATAAATAAATAAATACAATTTTAAAATACTGATACCAGATTTTTAAAATCTTTTTCATGGTTTCTTCCTATCTGTTGAAATTGTCTGTGGATTTTAATGGCAAATTGCAAAATCCAATTCTCACAGGGATAGAAAGGGGGGATTCAACCTAGTTTGTGGCACAAAAACAGACGATTAAACAGGAAATAACACTCTCACACCAGGAACAGAACGTGTTCTCAAAGGTTTTCATGGCTGGAATCACTGGGCTGCTGTGTGTTTTTCAGGCTGTATGGCCATGTCCCAGTAGCATTCTTTCCTGACATTTTGCCTGCATCTATGGCAAGCATCCTCAGAGGTTCTGTTGCTAGTGTTGCTTATATTTCACCTAAAATGCTCAGGTTCTGACTTACCCACCTTTTTATATTTTTTACAACTTTCTTCCATATCTTCTTATAATTTCTTTCTGCAATTTGATCTTTGTTTTGTTACTCATAGAATCCTACAGTTGGAAGAGACCTGGTGGGCCATCTAGTCCAACCCCATTCTGCCAAGAAGCAGGAATATTGCATTCAAATCACCCCTGACAGATGGCCATCCAGCCTCTGCATAAAAACCTCCAAAGAAGGAGCCTCCACCACACTCTGTGGCAGAGAGTTCCACTGCTGAACAGCTCTCACAGTCAGGAAGTTCTTCCTCATGTTCAAATGGAATCTCCTCTCTTGTAGTTTGAAGCCATTGTTCTGCATCCTAGTCTCCAGGGCAGCAGAAAACAAGCTTGCTTCCTCCTCCCTATGACTTCCCCTTACATATTTATACATGGCTATCATGTCTCCTCTCAGCCTTCCCTTCTTCAAGCTAAACATGCCGAGCTCTTTAAGCCGCTCCTCATAGGGCTTGTTCTCCAGACCCTTGAGGTGCTCCTAGGTGCTTCCTCTTCCTACTCCTAGCTGCTTCCTCTTCCTCGTCGCCTGCCATACCTGATGCTCCTCATTCACGGCGGCCAAGTAGTTGAAGGTGCTCTGCATCTCCTCGGCGGAGAAGTTCCTGCAGAGGAAGTCCTTCACCAGGCTGAAGAGGGACGTCTGCACCGTCCGGATGTCGTCGGTGGCAACAGGTTTCTCTTTACACATCCTAAGGGAGACATAGAAAAGAAGATTATGGAGTTGAAACACCTGGCTGGGCAAAGCCATTGCGCTGCTATTGTCTGAATTCATGCAAACAAAGAAGGGAGGATTTGAAGTCTTGGCTCTGCCTTCTCCTCTCTTTTGCTTCAGTTCCCATTTATAGGCCTTCCCATTAGTGTTGATAACTTCCTTTGTATTAGCTTTTGGGTGGAACTTAAAAACATCGCTCAGAGGCCAGTCTTAGTTGATCTATTCTTTTTTCCTGCACCGAGTTCTTTGCTGGACTCATCCTTCTTTCTACAGTAGAGCTATAGTCTTTTAGAGGCTGGGATATCGTCTGGAATCCTAGGCCTAGCAATCCAAAAAAGGCATTCTTAGCACCTTCTGCTACAGTATTTAGCAGTACCTTGGCAGCCACCTCTCCACCAAAGTCAACATCGACACTGAAATGCAACACCGCCCGAGCTCTGCGAGTGCAGCATTTTTCCGAATGAAGCAGAGACTGTTTGAGGACCGGGACATCCGTAGGGATACCAAGGTGCTTGTTTATAAAGCTATTGTCCTCCCAACCCTGCTATAAGCCTGTGAGATGTGGACTGTCTACAGACGTCACATGCAACTCCTAGAACGATTCGATCCGTGTTGCCTCTGAAAAATCCTACAAATCTCTTTGGAAGACAGGCGGACAAACATCAGCGTGCTGGAAGAAGCAAAGACCACCAGCATTGAAGTGATGGTCCTCCGCCATCAACTCCGCTGGACCGGCCACATTGTCCGGATGCCCAACCACCGTCTCCCAAAGCAGCTGCTCTACTCCGAACTCAATAATGGAAAACGGAATGTTGGTGGACAGGAAAAGAGATTTAAAGATGGGCTCAAAGCCAACATCAAAAACTCTGGCATAGACACTGAGACCTGGAAAGCCCTGGTCCTTGAGCACTCCAGCTGGAGGTCAGCTGTGACCAGCAGTGCTGCAGAATTTGAAGAGGAACGAATGGAGGGTGAAAGAGAGAAACATGCCATGAGGAAGGCGCGTCAAGCCAACCGCAACCGGGACCGTCTTCCACCTAGAAACCAATGCCCTCACTGCAGGAGGAGATGCAGATCAAGAATAGGGCGCCACAGTCACCTATGGACCCACTGCCAGGACACCAAACTTGGAGGACCATCATCCTCAGACTACGAGGGATCGCCTAAGTAAGCAGTATTTTATACCAACAGTCCAAAGGACCACGGAAGCTTTTGGCCAGCCTAAGCTTCACAGGAGAGAAGATTAAGACAGTTTGTAAGCCACAACTTATAATCAATCGCTATTTGCATTAGACGCAGAAAATTCCAGAAAGATTACTACAACCAGCAAATTCCCCTTCAGTAATGTATTGTTTTAAGTTACTTTATGATAATCCCAGGTAGAGTTAACCGTTCATTCATCCTGATTCAGTAAACTCATTTGGTTATATTTTCACCTTGCCTCAAAGTTCTGTCTGCTAAGGATCTTAATCTTAACAGAAGATATCAGATAGCCCCCGAGTACAGCCAGACAATATAGTTTTCCCAAAGGCTCAGGCATGCCATCACAGAGGAGAATGTGCTATAGCAGGATGTCCTTCCCACAAAAACAAAGTTTTTAAGTTTAGTAAACTTTCCCCGTGTTTTTATGATCGAACCAAATAGGAAATGACATTTATCACCCAGGATCAGAAATCATGTTATGCATAGTGTGACGTGGGTTTGCAGGAAGCCCTGCTAGAACCCTGTGTAAGTATCCTAATTATGTTGTGGGTACAATAATATTTATGACACTTTCTATGTTTTTGCTCCCTCCGTGAAGTATTCTTACCCATAATAGGTCCGGATGGAGTCTAGGATGTACTGGACCCCATATTTCCTGCGGATCCTTTGTTTGTGGTCCTTAATTATGTTGGACAGGTACTGGATGTGGCCTGGGAAAGACGAGAGGCAAGGTGAGCAAGGAATGCCTGATGAATTGGAGCAAGTAGCAGCCTAATCTCTGATGGAAGATGATAACAATCCGAAGCCTTCTGCAGAACGATATTCAAAACATTATCTGGCATGGGGCAGCCTACATATTATTAGTGTTTTATTGTCTTTGCTTGATATTTATTTTTTATTTGCTTATGAGTTTTACTGTTATATTTGTATGTTGTTGTTTGTTGCGGCCTTGGCCTTTGTAAGCCGCATTGAGTCCTTCGGGAGATTTTGCGGGGTATAAATAAAGTTAATAATAATAATAATTATTATTATTATTATTATTATTATATTATTAAAAATTCCAGAGAACAAGCAATCAAGGACCAGTTAACACCTCCCAAACAAGGGATGCCTCCAGGCAACAACAGCCAGGCCACTTCTATGCAGATACCCTCACTGATTGAGTTTGCAAACTTCATGGCTACTCAATGCTAATTCAAGCTTACTAATTGCAATATGCACACTTGCTTTAATAGACAAGGGTTCTTTCTCTCCCCCCCCCCTTCACCCTGGACATTATTCCAAAGGTATAATATACACTCCACTTGTTTCACCTCTGAAGATGCCAACAGCTACAGATGTAGGTGAAATGTCAGGAGAGAATACTGCTGGAACATGGTCAGACAACCAAAAAAAACTCACAGAAAGCTAATTTAAAAACAATTTTGTGTGATTTTCCAACAGCAAGCTTTGTATAATGTAAACGGAGTAAACGTACCCCACAACAGACTCAAGGAAACAAACACCATCTGAGGAGGTTTCCAATTCCATCACCCCATGCCTACCAATGTCAGCATGAGAGTGATGGGAGATGCATTCCTCCACATCAGAAGGATTCTAGACCACAAAAGACTGAACTTCCGTGGCATTTCCCTCCACTACAAAGGGAACCTGATCCGTACCCAGTCGGACGGCGAAGTCGCAGTTGCTCCAGATGCGGAAGTCGAAGAGCAGGTATTGGTACAGGAGGTGCTGCAGAAGGCTGTTTCCTTCCAAGGCCACTTGCTCCATCAGGACCTGAGAGGCCATCAAGACGTTCATGTCCATGGCTTGGCTGGAGACCTGTGATGCAACAGGGGAGAAAAACAGTCATTTTTGGTGCAATCCTAGAGTGGGAAGGGATAGGTCTATCCAAACACATCTGCAAACCTATGGAGGCCTTGGCTTTTCTGAGTACATTGGTCCTTCTTAACCTACATCCAAAAGCCTTGTGAGTATCTTCATCACTGTGAGGTGGATCTTCATCTCATAGAATCCTAGACTTTGAAGAGACCCCCTATGGCCATCCAGTCCAACCTACTTCTGCCAGGCAGGAAGACACAATTCAAGCCCTTCTGATAGATAGTCATCCAGCCTCTGCTTAAAAACCTCCAGAGAAGGAAAGAGACTCAATTGGACCCCATGTTGCACTCCAGACTAAAGCCCTCTGACTTCAAACACCACACAGCTGGGTAGAAATGCAATCCGTTTATTGAAGATATTTAAAAAGCAGGAGTAGTAAGAAACACTTTAAAAGAATAGGTATATCCAATTAGGTAGAAAGATAATCCAGAACAAATATTCCAAGAAATTAGTCCATCAAAGTTCATGAAAAACAAAGGCAAAAGCTTCTTTAGTAAAACTCAAGAACTGGAAACATGGATCAAAGGAATGCACCTCTCTCAAGCAGTGCCTGAGCCCAACTCTTTTCCAGCCTATGAGGAAGGAATGAAGGAGGGAAAGGGGGAAGGAAGGAGAGAAGGAGAGAGAGAAAGAGGGAAAGAAGAAAGGAGGGAAGGAAGGAGGGAATGAAGGAAAAAAAGCAGGGAAGCAAGGAAAGAAAGGGGTAGAGAAGGAAGGAAGGAAGGAAAGAAAGAAAGAAAACAAGAGAAGGAAGGAAGGAAAGAGAGAGGGAAGGAAGGAGAGAAGGAAAGAAGGAGAGAAAGCATGAGGGAAGGAAAGAAGGAAAGAGAGAAGGAAGGATTGAACCAAAGAGCAGAAGAATGAAGGAAGGAAAGAGGTAGAGAAGGAAGAAAGTAGGGAAAGGAGAAGGGAAAGAAGAAGGGAAAGAAACGGGGGAAGGAAGGAAAGAGGGAGGGAAAGAAGGAGAGAAAGAGTGAGGGAAGGAAGGAAGGAAGGCAAGAGAGAAGGAAGGATGGAACCAACGAGTAAAGAAAGGAAGGAAGGAAGGAGGTAGAGAAGGAAGAAAGGAGAGAAAGGAGAAGGGAAAGAGGAAGGGAAAGAAAAGGGGGAGGGAAGGAAGGAAAGGAGAGAAAGAGTGTGGGAAGGAAGGAAGGAAGGAAGGAAGGAGAGAAAGGAGAAGGGAAAGGAAGGGAAAGAAAAGGAGGGAAGGAAGGAAAGAAGGAGAGAAAGAGTGAGGGAAGGAAGGAAGGAAGGAGGTAGAAAAGGAAGAAAGGAGAGAAAGGAGAAGGGAAAGGAGAAGGGAAAGAAAAGGGGGGAAGGAAGGAAAGAGTGAGGGAAGGAGGGAAAGAGAGAAAGAAAAGGAGAGAAAGAGAGAGGGAAGGTTGTCCACAGCAACGCATAGCAGGTACAGCTAGTCTATATAAATAAAAATTTAATGTTTCTTTGTGGGATTAACATAACTCACAAACCACTGGGCGAAATGAAACGAAATTTGGCCAGAAGACACCTAATGGACCAACAAGTGACCATCACTCATAAAAATACTGAAAAACACACTGGAAGGGACGAGCTACATGGAGACGCCTACCTTCTGCAGCAGGGCTCCAATGATGGCCGGTCCGTGGCACTGAACCAGGCTCTCCTGGTTGACCGCATGGCCACGGATGAAGTTCTTCACCAACAGCAGGAAGGCAGCTACGCCGTTCCTCTCCAGCCTGCTCTCTGTGGGTGAGAGATAGATAGGTAGTAGGTAGGTAGACAGACAGATAGGACAACCACGGATTCATGAGAAATGGACTTGCTACCAGTGGAGCACAGTGGAAGTGACAGCAAAAGGGGAGAGAAAATGTGCTCCACTCTTTGCGTCCAAACTTTAAAGGAGGTATCCAAGATGCTGATGGTTCCTTTACGATCTGGTCTAAAACTCACATTGGTTTCACTGCCCCATTGACATCAAGGATGCCAGTCTCTCTATTGAGTCCCTTTAGAAGTCAGGAAAGAACAAGAAGCAGGAAGTAGGGTTGGGAGGATGTAAATAAACGTGGTTGAAAGGAATTTCTTTGTCAGAGGCTTTGTTAGCTGAGATATACTTGCAGAGTAGGACACCTTTTTGGGTTGCTGTGAGTTTTCTGGGCTGCCTGGCCATGTACCAGAAGCATTCTCTCCTGACGTTTCGCCCACATCTATAGCAGGCATCCTCAGAGGTTGTGAGGTCTGTTGGAAACTAGGCAAGTGGGGTTAATATATTTGTAGAATAATGTCCAGGGTGGGAGAAAGAATTCTTGTCTGCTTCAGAGAAGTGCGAATGTTGCAATAGACAATGACATTCACACTTGACTCAGGAGCAAGTTGCCTTCTGGAACATTTATGTATTTGTCTGTTTGTTTGTTTATTTACTGTATTTGTATACCGCCTTTCTCAGCCCGTAGGCGACTCAAGGCGGTTAGCAGGGTAAAATTCAATGCTTTCAATGTCATAAATACAATTAAAAGCATAATAAAAATTAAACATATCAATAAAATATAAATTCATAGTGTCTCCTTGTTAAAAATGTGGTCAGGACTCATTGTTTAGTCATTCCATTTTCCTATATTGGTTACTCTGCATTTGCAAACGCTTGTTCAAAAAGCGTTTGACTTTTTTCCGGAATGTTAAAAGGGAAGGAGGGCAGGCGATCTAATATCTATAGGGAGGGTGTTCCACAGCCGAGGGGCCACCGCCGAGAAGGCTCTGTCTCTTGTCTCCACCAAACGTACTTGTGACAAAGGCGGTAATGAGAGCAGGGCCTCCCCAGGCGGTATTAAGGTCCTGGAGGGTTCATAAGCAGAGATGTGTTCGGACATGTAAGTTGGGCCAGAACCGTTTAGGGCTTTATAGGCTAAACCCAGCACTTCGAATTGTGCCCGGTAGCAGACTGGCAGCCAGTGGAGCTGGCGCAACCGAGGAGTTGTATGCTCCCTGAGCACAGCTCTTGTTAGCAATCTGGCTGCCATTCATTGGACCATTTGAAGCTTCCGGACAGTCTTCAAAGGCAACCCCATGTAGAGCGCATTGCAGTAGTCTATACGGAATGTAACCAGAGCGTGGACTACCATGGCCAAGTCCAACTTCCCAAGGTATGGGTGCAACTAGCGCACAAGTTTTAACTGTGCAAATGCTCCCCTGGTCACCACTGAGACCTGGGGTTCCAGGCTCAGCGATGAGTCCAGGATCACTCCCAAGCTGCGAACCTGCGTCTTCAGGGGGAGTGTAACCCCATCCAACACAAGCTGTAACTCTATGCCCTGTTTGGCCTTGCAACTGACCAGGAGGACCTCTGTGTTGTCTGGATTCAGTTTCAATTTGTTTGCCCTCATCCAGATCGTCACAGTGGCCAAGCATCGGTTCAGGACCTGGACAGCCTCCTTAGTAGCAGGTGGGAAGGAGTGATAGAGTTGGACGTCATCTGCGTACAGGTGACATCGGACCCCAAAACTCCGGATGATCTCCCCCAGTGGTTTCATGTAGGTGTTAAATAACACGGGAGACAATATTGAACCCTGAGGAACCCCACAAGACAATGGCTGTGGGGTTGAACAGGAGTCCCCCAGAAACAACTTCTGGGTGCGACTTTCCAGAAAGGACCGGAGCCACTGTAGAACAGTGCATCCCAGGCCCATTCCGGCAAGTTGTCCCAGAAGGATATCGTGGTCAACGGTATCAAAGGCCGATGAGAGGTCCAGCAGAACCAACGGGGACACACTCCCCCTGTCTAGTTCCCGGCGTAGATAATCCACTAAGGTGACCAAGGCTGTCTTGGTTCCATGTCCCGGTCTAAAGCCAGACTGTGCCAGATCCAAGAATACCTGGAGTTGTGAGGAAACCATGCAGCCTGGAAAACTCACAACAATCCAGTGATTCTGGCCACAAAATCCTTTGACAAGACAAATACTTTTTTTTTAACCTGAGAGAACTCCGCTCTAGGTATCTCTGTGGTCAATGTCCACTTCTCTAGGAATCTCTGTGGTCAACACCCAAGAGAAGTTGGTATATGGAGGACCTACAGAACGTCTACAGCAGTGGTTCTCAACCTGGGATCCCCAGATGTTTTTGGCCTTCAACTCCCAGAAATCCTAACAGCTGGTAAACTGGCTGGGATTTCTGGGAGTTGTAGGCCAAAAACATCTGGGGACCCCAGGTTGAGAACCAATGGTCTACAGAATCATAGAATCAAAGAGTTGGAAGAGACCTCATGAGCCATCCAGTCCAACCCCATTCTGCCAAGAAGCAGGAATATTGCATTTAAATCACCCCTGACAGATGGCCATCCAGCCTCTGTTTAAAAGCTTCCAAAGAAGGAGCCTCCACCACACTCCGGGGCAGAGAGTTCCACTGCTGAACGGCTCTCACAGTCAGGAAGTTCTTCCTCATGTTCAGACGGAAGTGTTCTCTCTAGCAATATCTGGTGGAAGATGACAACTAGAGAGACCATATTAATCAAATCTGGAAATGGGAAGAGCGGAGTGTATATAATCTAATTTACTTATTGCTTATATCCCACCCACCCCCACCCCCGCTAGTGATAGTCAGGCTCCACCCTTGCGTTATGAAGCCCTGCGCCATGCACACCTGACGACTTCCCCAGCGGGATGAGCATGCCCTGGGCGCTGTTGTGGGAAGAGGTCAGCTCCGGCCCCACCAGGTTGTGCGTCTCTTGGGGGTCTTCGGCCTCCTTCTTCTGGGAGGCCACCTGGTCCAGAAGTGGGAGAAGGACTCCCATCCCACCCACACAGTTCACCACGTCCTGCAAGAAAGAAAGCTTTGGTCAATCATTACCGAGAGCGGCATCCTACACACTGCAGCGAAAAGGAATTCCTCCTATATCTTGCCTTTCTCATGTTGACAAGTCTGTGAGTCCCAGATCTGTTCAGCTATTGTTTTTGTGAGTTTCATGGGCTAGACCACGTGTCTCAAACTCAACGTCTGAGAGCTGAATCCATGTGACCCTCCAGATGTTGCACTACAACTCCTGCCTTCCTCACCATTAGACACCACCATGACTAGTGGGAGGAGGGGGAAGGAAGCCGGATTACGGAGGTCACAGATAATTCATGAAAAACAACAGAGTGAGAAATCCTCGAAACAACAAAGCAGATGCCAAAGGCATGACTTCATGTCTTTGTGGTCTAAGTTAAAGGTATTGTTTACTCAAGAAGTCAGAGCAGGCAACACTGTGTTCCGGTGTACACCTTGGTCCTGTTCCACATTCAAGTCTATGTTGTGGCTCTTTGAGGAAGTTTTGTGCCCATGTTCATGGATTCATGGTTTGAAAGAAGACCCTGTGTCTCTTGTTTTGGTTTTATGCTTATGCTTTGATTCCTGATTTTTCCATGTACCTTGTCACTTTAGAACAAAACTCTTATGTATGGATGATTGCCTTTTAATAGCATTTCCTTCTATTGCTTTTTTGGACATAGCTTTTGATACTCCTTTTTGCCTTTTTTATATTTGCTTTTTCAATAAACTGTTTAGTTGGTAATCCTGGATTCCTGTGTGGCACAGTGGAGATTCCAGGCCAGAGTGCAACACAACAGCCATACCTTGACGTCCCAGTTCACCACTTTGTGCCCAGTCAGCCTCCCATCATAGAAATGGTTCGGAGAAAGATCCAGACAGATGTTGCTTTTGCAGGCCTAGGAAACCACAAAAGAGAAGGAGAAATTAAGACTGGAAGGACCTTTGGCTACCAACTCTGAAGTCTTGCCATCAACCAGCGAAAGCACTCTATACATAGTGGGGTACGGTGGAAATACGGGATAATTGACACCCCCAAGAATGAATGTTAAAGGACGCAGGGCATTTTATTCACATCTGGGACTGTCCCTAAAAATCCGGGACGCCTGCCAACCCTGCTTGGGTGCATCTACACTGGAGAGTGAACATAGTTCAATGTTACTTTCACTACATGACTCAATGCTAAGGAATCCTGGGAGTTGTAGTTTGCACACAAGAAACCATCGGTTCTGACAAAACTACCACCTGCCAGCTGCAAAAAACCACCCGACTCAGATCTGCACACATTATTTGCCAATACATCACACAGTCCTAGACACTTGGGAAGGGTCCGACGTGTGATCCAATACAACAGCCGGCATAGTGATCTTGTTTGCTGTGGACTCATCTTGTTATGTATCATATAATAATAATAATAATAATAATAATAATAATAATAATAATGCTGTTTGACACAACTTGAACTGCCACTGCACAGTGCTATGGAATCCTGGGAGTTGTAGTTTGGCCATTGTTTTAGCCTTCTTTGCCCGAGTGCTGGTGGCCCACCAAAATCCCAGGGTTCCACAGCATTGAGCCATGGCAGTTCAAGTGGTTTCGAACCACATTCATTCCACAGTGCAGATGCACCCATTGCCTTGTTCACAGCACATAGCGTGTCCGTAGTACCTGTGGCGTGTAATACAGAAGTAGTTTGCTACTGAGTTCTGGAAACTCCCCTTCTGGCTGAAAAGGTGATGTCACATTTGGTCCTGTAGAAAGAAAGAAAGAAAGAAAGAAAGAAAGAAAGAAAGAAAGAAAGAGGGAGGGAGGGAGGGAGGGAGGGAGGGAGGGAGGGAGGGAGGGAGGGAAAGAAGGAAGGAAGGAAGGAAGGAAGGAAGGAAGGAAGGAAGGAAGGGGAAAAAAAGAGAGAAAAAAGGGTCGCAAACAGTGATTAAAATACAAGGACTGGTATTATTGTGCTCAGTTTACACAAAAAAGAGTAAAGCGAGATTCCGTTGGCTCTATGTTGCTTGAATTGAATTGACATTGCTGCATTCCCTGTCTGTGAAAACACATCTTTATATATAAAATCTCAGTGTGTGTATGTTTGTGCTCGCAAAACATCAAAAGTAGTCAATCTATAGACTTGACATTTCAACATAGCCGTGCAGCTTTCCTTTTACCTCAGCAGTAAAAGAAATAACAACCTATCCCTGAGCAGCTTTCCTTTTGCCTCAGCAGTGTAAGAAATACCACCCAATCACAAAGCAGCTGTCATCTCATCTCAGTAGTACAAGAAATAAAAGCTGAGCTCTAACAGCCAATCACTGCACAGCCTTCCTTTTACCTCAGCAGTATAAGAAATACCACCCAATCAAAAAGCAGCTGTCATCTCATCTCAGCAGTATAAGAAATGAAAGCTGAGCTCTAGCAACCAATCACTGTGCAGCTTTCTTTTTACCTCAGCAGTAAAAGAAATAACAACCTATTCCTAAGCAGCTTTCCTTTTACATCAGCAGTATACGAAATACCAACCAATCACAAAGCAGCTATCATCTCATCTCAACAGTATAAGAAATGAAAACTGAGCTCTAGCAACCAATCACTGCACAGCTTTCCTTTTACCTCAGCAGAATAAGAAATACCACCCAATCACAAAGCAGCTGTCATCTCATCTCAGCAGTAGAAGAAATGAATGCTGAGCTGTATTTGGTTGCTATTGGCATTCCACTCATTCCAATCGCCATGGCATTTCAGTACTAAAGACTTCAAATTTCCAATACGCCTTGTGTTCGCTATGTTTTGTGTTCGTGTTTTGGTTCCTCTTTCCCGTAAGACCCTGGACATGTACCTGAGGCGTACAGGGCCTTGACTTGTGCTGGCGGAAGCGCCTCACAGAAGATGGAGACGGGCCCCAAGTGCCCCTCCAGGGAGGTGGGCACCCCCCACTCCGTGTCCTGGCTCCCAGCGACCATCGTAGAGACCAGGCCCTCTTTTGGGGGCTGGGGAGGGAGGGGGGCCCAGGAGTGGGGCGCCATGGAGGCCGGAAAGGACTGCGAGCGGCTCAGCGACGGGTGGGAGGGGAAGCCCAGCTCCGGCGAGTGGGACGGCGAGGGGAAGACTGTGGACGTGGTGGTGGTCCGGTGCCCGGCGGAACCGATGCAGCAAGACGTGAAAGACTAGGAGGGAAGACACACAAAAGAGGGGTGGGTGCACTCATAAAAGGGAATCTCAACTTACATATTTCTGTATTTACCTGCCTCTCTGCTGCACTAGAGGATGGACCCACTCTGCTATTAATATGCATTGTATTGTGTTATATAGAAATGCATTGTCTGTAACTCCAGTGTGTGAAAAATACAGTTTGAATGGACATGTGGTCCCAGCACATTGCACTGAAGAGTTAAGTAAGTGGAGATGTGAATCTAGAGGGACAACTGAGTCATGACCATGTGACAGCCATGACAAGAATTGTATCAAGGTGTTGTTGAAGGCTTTCATGGTCAGAATAACAGGATTGTTGTGAATTTTTTGGGCCATGTTCCAGCAGCATTCTCTCCTGACATTTCGCCTGCATCTGTGGCTAATGGCATCTTCAGAGATTCTGTTGGAAATGAGGCAAGTCGAGTGTATATATATACCTGTGGAATGTCAAGGGTGAGAGAAAGAATCCTTGTCTGTTGGAAATGTGTGGCTGTTGTAATTAGCCAGGTTGACTAGCACTGAATAGCCTTGCAGCTGCAAAGTCTGTTTGTTGCTGCCTAAAGGCATCCTTTGCTTGGAGGGGTGTTAATTGGTACATGATTGTTTTCTGTCTGGTGAACCCATGTTGCTGAGTGGTATTCTTTATTTACAACAACAGCAACAACAACAACAAAAACAACAACAATATTTTTTTCCACTTATTTACTGCCTTGATTCTGGTATATTTTTAGTACTGGTACCCAGATATTGTTCATTCTCACAGTTTCTTCCGTTCTGTTGAAATTGTCCACATGCTTGTGGATTTCAGTGGCTTCTCTATGTAGTCTGACATGGTGGTTGTGCAACTGGTCCAGCATTTCTGTGTTCTCAAATAATGGACACAGCACCCAGAAATGAATCAAACAACATGAAAGGCACTGCAAACTAATTCAGCCAGAGAAGTTAGCCATAGCTCTGCTATTTTTGTAGATTAATCAATTTAGGGTTGGATTGGATGACCTTTGGGAACCCCTTTCAACCCTTCGATTAACCCTTGAGGATCCCTTACCTCACCGAACGAGGGGAACCGCATCTGCGCCATCTTCCGGAGCTGCCCATCCACGTAAATGTTCACGATGTTCTGGCCGAAGGGCCTGCGGCCAGTGATGTGGATAATGTCGATGCAATGCTGAGAAAAAAGAATCAGAGGAGGAAGGGTCACTTCTGGACATCTCACTATGAAGTTGACCCAAATGGTGTTTACTTTGGTTAAATTTTCGCTATCAAATGCATGGTCACCGGGGAGATTCTTCCATATCAAATAGTACTTAAAATAAGCCCAATCTGGATGCCATAATTCATTACTGTATTTCTTTATGCCTTACTTTTCTCTCTCTTGACGCTAGGATGTTTGCAAAGAGCATGTTATTTAATATGTTTTTATAGAAATAAATTTTTGTCAGGTTTTACAATGTATTGTAATGTAATATAGCTGAGTCATGCACTGCTAATAGGCTTCTATTGGAAATGCTGAGTCATGCATTAACTGTATATAGGGAATCATTTGGGGAATATGTTCTGGCCTAGTCCAGGTGATTGTGAATGATGCAATCCTGGGTCTGAGTTACGTTAATGAGTTGGGAACCAATCAGAGATTGCTATGTGTAATTGTATGGAATTGTATATAAGGAAGTCGTGTACAGTGTATGCTCTCTCTTTGTGCTGCGATGCTGTTCGTCGAAGGCTCTGTGTAATTTATTAAAAGAACCTGTCGGAGTTGAAGTCCAAAACACCTGGAGGGAGGGTCCAAGCTTGCCCATGCCTGCTGTAGAGTTAATGCAGCTCGAAACCACTTCCAATGCTAAGGGATGCGACTCACCCAGGCTGCGTCGTTGAAAGGAAACTCTGGAAGGGCGACCGTCATATACTCCTTTTTTGTGCAAACAGCCACCACCAGCATCCCGTCGGTGGTGAAGAAGGCCTCGAACCCAGTCCCGCTGGCTGTAAAGAAGCTGGTTTGGAGGGGAATCAAAGGAGGAAAGAGATTGCATTGGTTAAAAGTGGGATTCGGTCATTCCTTCCTTCCTTCCTTCCTAATCCCCTCCCCTTAACTTGTAGTTACAAACGACTCCAAGTTAAGCACGGAGATGAGACAACAGGAAATGAGAGAAAACTACCCCTTGGAAGGAAGAGAAATTCACTCCTGGAAGAGTTATTATCCTGGGGAAAAAAAGGTGTCCCCACTGAATAATGGAATCACAGAATCAAAAAGTTGGAAGAGACCTCCTGGGCCATCCAGCCCAACCCCATTCTGCCAAGGAGCAGGAATATTGCATTCAAATCACCCCTGACAGATGGCCATCCAGCCTCTGTTTAAAAGCTTCCAAAGAAGGAGCCTCCACCACACTCCGGGGAAGGCAGAGAGTTCCACTGCTGAACGGCTCTCACAGTCAGGAAGTTTTTCCTCATGTTCAGATGGAATCTCCTCTCTTGTAGTTTGAAGCTTTATCTCCAATCCTCATTTCCACAACAAGCCACATTTTCACCTGGCATGGGCAAACTTTGGCCCTCCAGATGTTTTGGATTTCAACTCCCACGATTCCTAAGTTTGCCCATGCCTGTTCTACACCGTTGAATGAATGTAGTTTGGCCCCACTTTTTAACATTGCTAAGTATGCTAAATGTTAAATACAGAATGATAAGTCTGTATTATGATTACTTCTTCTACTACAATATTATTTTATTGTTGTTATGGGTGTTGGAATTCAACCACATCCTATAGATAGGCAGGCAGACAGATGATAGATTAGATAGACAGATATAGATAGATAGTTGATATATTAGATAGATAGATAGATAGATAGATAGATAGAAAGATAGATGACCGGATAGATGATAGATTAGAGAGATAGATAAATAGATAGATAGGTAGGTAGGGAGGTAGATAAATAAGATAAGTAATAGATCAATACACATACATACATACATACATACATATATATGCAGGTTGAATGAAAAGTAATGCCTCCACCTTCGTTACTTGGATTTGGATGGGAATATTTTAATAAATCAAATGCAGATATAATCCTTAGAATGTGCTCTTTAACCACCACTATTCACTTTTCCACATAATCACCAGACAATTGGATACATTTCTGCCAATGATGAACAAGCCGTCACAGAAGAAGTAGACACTCTGTTTTGGGTATGCATCATGCACAGATCTTCCGATAGCCAAGCAAAGAAATAATGTGACCCACACGTTCTTGTGAAATGCCAATTATGCTTGAAATTTCTCTCTGAGTGATTCGATGATCGTCCTGAATCAATCTGTCAACCTTTTGCTTGTGAAACTCAGTGGTTGCTGTCACAGGACGTCCAACACTTTGTTTGTCATGCAAGTTAGAGGTACCCACCTCAACATCTTTAAACTTACTCGCCCAACGACACACAGTACTCACATCAACACAACCACCATAAACAGCTTGCATTCCCTGATGAATCTCCTTTGGGGTGATACCTTCTGCTGTCAAGAATTCAATGACTGCACGTTGCTTAAGTCGCGTAGACTGACCGTCTGCGCAGGGTTCCATATTTTGGACTTTAACAACACAACCGTTCAATGCTAAGGCTTCCCGCCAAAATGGAGCTGTAGAGGAGAGTCTACTGAACAAGCCAGTACCTGCCACATACCAGCCAAAATGGAACTGTAGGGGAGAGTCTACTGAACAAGCCAGTACCTGCCACATACCAGCCAAAATGGAACTGTAGAGGAGAGTCTACTGAACAAGCCAGTACCTGATACATACCAGCCAAAATGGAACCAAAATGGAACAGTAGGGGAGAGTCTACTGAACAGTACCTGCTCTACAGTACCTGCTCTACAGTCACCCACCACCAAGGCTCATGGCCCACCAGAGGTTGCTGACAATGAAAAGTTATGGTTTGAGTGCTGGATGAGGAAATGGGGAGACCTGGGTTCGAATCACAGCCTCCAATGTACCTGTACAGCTGCTTCCGCTTGAGCTTTGGAGCCTCTTCAGGTGGATCCCCCCGGTTGCCCTCTTCCCCCAGGCAGACCCAGGCGTGGAAGGCGAACCCGCTTCCGGGCCACTTCTGGATGGCCGGCACCATGATGCCCGCCATGCTGGGGCTGAGGTCGAAGTACTGCAGGGCCCGCTCTGGACCCTCCTTGCGGGCCATCCCCGAGAGCGCCCGGACCACCTGCGTGACGTAGGGGTGCGCCCCTTTCCCCGGCTCGGTCCGGAGGAGACGGAGGAGTTGCCGTAGTTCTCCGGGGCAGAGGGAGAGGCCCCCCAAGACCCGCAGGAGGTGGAGTAGGTTCTCGGAGCACTTCCCGCCTGGGGGATCGTCCTCAGTAGCGCACAGGGCGCTCAGCAGGGCCCCCACCATCCCAGCCTCCACGCATGTGGTGCGGCTCCGCAGAGAAGCATCGCAGATCTTCTTCAACCGCTCAGAGAGGAAAACCTGCAGGTCCCGGGAACGCAGCTCCGGGATCCACTGGATCAGGATCAGGAGCGGCTGCTCGTTGTGGATCGGACGCATAGGGAATGAGCTGTGATCTCCTTCAACTGCCTGTGGAGGGAAAGGGAAATGGATTATTGCAATGGCTATACATTTTACATTGCATGATGCTGCTGGATAAGAATTTTAACAGGGCGACACTGGTGATTATATTTTTAATGATTTTTATATGGTTTTTATAGTATTATGCTGAATGTTTTAATTGTATTTTTCTGAATGTATGGTTGTAACAAATATAAGGGGTCTCTGATTACACGTGACAGGGGGGAACCATTCTTTTCAATCCCACCACTGCCACCAATGTAAAAGGAATATACAAGGGAATTACAGGTGATAAGAGAGAACGATGTGTGTGTAATGGTAGGTTTGCTGCCACCACCCCAAATTACAGTTTGAGGAATTGTCTTGTTGTTGTACTTGAGGTAAAATGTCCCTATACACCAGTTCTTCCTTTTGGCTCCCTTTCTAGTGACTGAACTGTAGAGATGTGGACGCTTACTTGATCTAACCTTATATGATGAAACAAGGCTGAGGCAGATTAACAGTAAACTAGAGAACAGGTTTATTGAAGTATTTGAGGCAAACAACTGACTACTGAGAGGTACATACGTGTAGTTTGTTTCTGAAGCACAGACTTATTAAGCAAATGGTTTCTTTAGAAGGAGTAACTTTTCCTTAACATGAGCTACTTTCCTCACTCTACCCTGTAATATGTAACACTGAGATTCTTTGACCAGCCACCCCTGGCTGCCTTCCCGAGTATCTAGGTTGCCCCTGGACTACTCTGAACTTTAGGGAAATAAACCCACTTGTATTCTGTCCTAATACAAGTAAACAAGCCTTCACTTTGACTGCCCTAGTCAAACTACACAGAAGCACTTGCTCTTTAATTATTCCCTAACAGGCTAATTCCTAGCTCACTCTCTTCTCCCTGTCCGAAATCCTAATCTTTTCTCTGCAAGATCAAATCCTTCTCTCTCTCTTCTGTCAGAAATGACAGCCTCTTTACACTCTCCTTCAACTCCTCCCCTTGGGGTCTGTAATCAGGAGTTAGCTGACTCCTCCCCTTGCCTATACCATCATGTCTGCCATCCTGAGCTGCCTTCCCAACATGGAGGCCAGCTCACTGACTTCCAGTCTGCGGCCTACTAAGAAAAAGTATGAGTTCATTACAATGGTGTAGTGAATTCCCTACCTGTTGGGCTAGGAAAAGCCTAGAAAGGTAGGCCCAGGAAGTTCGGCTGCCATTTTGGAAAGGGTGCCAGGGGAACCCATTTTAGTTACCCATTTCCTGAAAGGGGCATGTTTAGAAAGAGCAGCTTTGGGGGGAAATGAGGGAAGACTAATTGGCTGAGTGAGAGTGGGTGGAGCCTAACTTGGAAAAGGAAAAAAATGACTTTAAGGGAAGGTTTTGAAACACTTTCAGGGAGTTTGACTTTGGGTGTCAAAGAAGAAGAAGCTGGGAGTTAGGAGTGGTGAAGGGTTAGTGTTGCAACCCTGAGCAGGAAACTGGACCCTCAGACAACAATCCACCACACTTGACTTCAGGAAAAACAATCCTTTTTTATTGAAGAAAGGTGAGTACAAAAATAGAGGAAATATGCAAGGTAAAAAGCCACAGTAAAAATCAGCAACAAGAAATGTCCATGAACAAGATCAAAAACCCACAGTAACACTGCTAAATCCTGGAACCTGTTAGCAATCCACTAACCATACTTGAAGCACTAGAAAAACTCCTTGGAACAAAGCCACTGGAAGCAGGAGACCTGCCAAGGATGATGCTTGAATCTGGAATGATGCCTGGTCTGAAGATGCATCCAGGTGAGAGGTACTTAAGGCCGAGAAATCTATTACATGACATGCCTGCAGGCTTTGTTTGCATTTCTCTCAGTCTAGCTGACCTTCGTAAGCTTTGAGATTCTCCCCTGCTCTGCCAAATCTGCCCTCTCCTATCCTCATTAGAGAGACCAGGTGTCAGATTCTCTGGAGAGCTAAGACTGGGAGGAAAAGGGAGTGAAAGTTCATCGCTTGGCTCTGAAATATTCTCATGGGAATTTGGACTTTCACTTTCCAAACCTGCAGGAGTTTCACAAACCGTCATCTTCTACATTGCCCTCAGAATCAATTAGCATCATTAGCATCAGGAAATACAATCAGAGAATCAGGTTCAGGTTCACACCCAGGCTGAACCCCAAAAGTTAGTGAGAGAGGTCTGAAATTGGTCAGTTGGCTAGCTGAGATGGCTAGTGAGTAGGTTTTCTACAGCTATTAGGGAAATAGCTGGTGGAGGCGTGTAAAGATAGATCCTGGGTAGGACTATCTGTGGAGGTGTTTAGAATTACTTTCAGAGAATAAATTCTGTCAGTAAATTCAGTAGAGGGAGAGAGAAGTGTTCCTGTGTAACTGAGTCTGAACTGCTTAAAGTAACCACACACTTTTAAGTCAATCTTTTGAAACAGCTAAGATTAATAACTGAATTGTTCCAGTTTTCTTAAATAAACATCACTGTTTTGTTGTTCATAACATCTGCCTCACGTGTGCCTCTGTGGGTGAAGTTTTAAAAGCAGTTTCCTGCAGCAATCAAGAGTATATGGTGTCAGTGTATATATTTAAGAACAATCTTTTAGTGTTTACCTCAGAACACAAGCCTGAGTGCTAATTCCAACTCACTCTTGCCTAAAATACCTCAAGTAAGCCAAGGGCTCAACAGTGTTCCTAAGTTTGGTGGCAGCCAGAGGGCTTTCAAAAAGGGGTTTTGGCCAGAAGAAAGTTCCAGCTTTCCTTACAGCTTTTGTTTTGGGCTTTTATACATAGAACCCACATTCCAGTCACAAGAGGTGTTCTGCCTTTAGGGATTTTATTCTCCAAATAAGACCTCAACTCCATTATATACTGGTGATTATATTTTAATGGTTTTTATATGGTTTTTATAACATTATGCTGAATGTTTTAATTGTATTTTTCTGAATGTATGGCATCAAATTCTGCCAATTTTGGGAGCTGCCTTGAGTGGCTTTAGGGCTGAGAAAGGCAGGCTACAAATACTGTAAATAAATAAACAAACAAACAAATGTTTAGCTTTTGTTGTAAACTGCCTTGGGTCCTTGGAGAAAGGCAATATGGACATTTCCCAATAAATACATAAATGAAGTTTCAACCTGTTGTCCACTTAAAATGACATGGCACCCCAGCATCTCATTATTCCAGAAATGCACCTAACAACAACAACAACAACAACAACAACAAGCCAATGCAGTTAAAGTGGTGTCCATATGCCCCTTGCCTTTCATCATTTTGTAAATGGCAATAATAATAACAACAACAACAACAACAACAAGAACAACAAAATCCAAAAAGAAAATTCTGTTCCTGGTTTGAAAGTGTTATTTTCTGTTTAATTGTGAGGTCCTTCTTTTGAAAGTAGTTCTTATACTCCAGAAACTTTGCTTTTGTGGCTCAAACTTTGTGGAATGGGTTGAGAATCTATTTGTTGGGGTTCAGCCTGCGTGTGAACCTGTACCTGGCTCTCTGATTGTATTTCCTGATGTCAATGAAGATGTCAATGATTTTGAGGTCAATGTAGAAGATGATGGTTTGTGTAGTGAAAATCCTGCTGCTTTGGAAAGCGAAAGTCCAAATTCCCATGAAAATGATTCAAAGCCAAGCACTGACCTTTCACTCCCTTTTAGCTCTCCAGATAATCTGACACCTGGTCCCTCTAACGAGGATAGACGGGGGCAGATTTGGCAAAGCAGAGGCGAAGCGCAGAGTTTACGGAGGTCAGCTAGATTAAGAGAAATGCAAGCATGGCCTTCAGGCATGTCACGAAATAGATTTCTATGCTTTAAAAACGCTTGGTCTGGATACCCATTCAGTCAAGGCATCGTTTCAGATTCATGTGCCGACTCTTGCAGTTCTCCTGCTTCCAGTGGCTTTGTTCCAAGGAGTTTTTCTAGTGCTTCAAGTACGGTTAGTGGATTGCTAACAGGTTCTAGGATTTAGCAGTGTTACTGTGGGTTTTTGATCTTGTTCGTGGACATTTCTTGTTGGTGATTTTTACTGTGGCTTTTTACCTTGCATATTTTTCTCTATTTTTGTACTCATCTTTCATCAATAAAAAGGATTGTTTTTCCTGAAGTCAGGTGTGGTGGATTGTTGTCTTAGGGTCCAGTTTCAACACTATTGAAAAATTATAGCAAAATGTGCTGCAAGATGTCTTTCCCACAAAAACAAACTTTTGGGAATTTAATAAATTTTTCCATGCTTTTATTTTAGAACCAATTAAGAAATGAAATTGATAACCCAGGAACAAAGATCATGTTACATAGTGAAATAAGAATAATAAGAGGAGGAGATCGATGCAATTGAAGCTGTGTAGATGCACCTTCTGTTACGTATCCCATTATTGCAAGATCAAGGAGCTTATCATAGGAATGGTGCTAGTGAAGATGCATCTACACTGTAGAATGAATGCAGTTTGACATCACTTTGAAGGCTATGGCTCAATGCACTCTTGGGCAGAGAAAGGTAACTTGCATACCTCCTTTCTTGCCTTGGAAAGGTCAAGGTTTCTGTGAGCAATATATTGACACGGAAAGGAAGATCTCACCATGTTGAGGAGCTCCTCCAGCAACTTCTTTGTGGGTTGACTCTGGCTCTTCAGGACTTCATACAGATGGGAATAGCCAATCCTTTCTTTGAACACTTCCTAGAAAAAGGCCAACAGGTTTTTTTTGGTGAAGACAGAGATGTGGTGTCCATTTAATTACTCTTAAGCGCATATCTAAAGGGGTTTTTATTACAGAAGGATAGATTTTGACCCAATATTAGAAGGAACTTCTTGACAGTAAGAGACGTTTGGCAATGTCCACATAAGAGGTGAAGTTCGACAATGTCTTTGGTGGTCTACAAAAACAGACTGCACAAGTCCTTGTTGGGGATCCTGCATTGAGCAAGAGGTTGGACTAGATGACCTCAAGGGGCCCCTTCCATCTCTAGGATTCTACAGCATCTGCAGAACCCATTTCCATTGTGATTGTTGGTCCTCCAGTGTGGCTGTATTGCCAGGGTTCTATCAAAACAAGACTACGTCATGACTCTATTCACTTTGGTCATCTTGATCTCAGCAAATGCCTGGACTAGATGACCTCAAAAGAACCCGTTCAAATGCTAGATCCTAACAGATGCTTACACTGGCTCAGCCAAAAGTCAAGAATTATGGGAGGTGAAGTCCAAAACATCTGGAAGACCAAAGTCTGATGGAGATCCAGCATTGTGTAGAATGAAGTTAGACTACATGGCCTCAAGGAAACCCCTTCTATTGCCAAGGTTTTACCAAAACCAGGATAGAAAATAACTCAATTCACTTTGGCCATCTTGACCTCAGCCAATGCCTGGATTAGATAACCTCATAAGACCACTTTCAAACACTAGGATCCTACCAAAACTCAGGTGATATCATGACTCCATTCACTTTAGTCATCTTAACTCCGGCAACTAGATGACATCAAGGACTAGATAACATCAAGGGCTCCTTTCCTTCTCTGCAAGTCTACCTATATACCAATATTGTGACTCCAACTCAATGAGTCTACCTAGACCAGGTGATAACATGACTTCATTCACTTTGGCCATCTTGACCCCAACAAATGTTTGGACTAGATGACCTCAAGGGAACTCCTTCGAACACTAGGATCCACCAAAACCAGGATATAGCATGAGTGCATTCACTTCGGCCATTTTGACCCTTATCTACGAGTCTACCTATACACTAGGATCCCACCAAAACCAGGCTATATCATGACTCCATTCGCTTTGGCCACCTGGACCCCAGCAAATTCCTGGACTAGATGATCTTCTATCTCTGTAAGTCTACCTATGTACCTGTGTCATGACTCCAACTTTATGAGTCTACCTAGACCAGCCTACCTGTATCCTGACTACAATGCAATGAGACCAGGTTATATCATGACTGTCTTCCCTTGGGCCATCTTGACCCCAGCAAATGTCTAGGCTAGATGACCTCAAGAGAACACTTTCAAATACTAGGATTCTACTAAAGCCAGGCTATATCATGACTCCATTCACTTTGGCCATCTTTACCCTAGCAAATGTCTGGACTAGATGACCTCAAGGGTTCCCTTCCTTCTCTGTAAGTCTACCTATGAATCTGTATCATGACTCCAACTCTTATGAGTCCACCTAGACCAGTCTACCTGTATTATCACTCCAATGCAACGAGACCAGGTTATATCATGATTCCATTCACTTTGGCCATCTTGACCCCTGCAAATGTCTAGACTAGATGACCTCAAGGGTTCCTTCCTTCTCTGTAAGTCTACCTATGAACCTGTATCATGATTCCAACTCTGTGAGTCTACCTAGACCAGTCTACCTATAACGTGACTCCAACACAATGAGACCGGGTCATATCATGACTCCATTCACTTTGGCCATCTTGACCCCAGCAAATGTCTACACTAGATGACCTCAAGAGAACACTTTCAATCACTATCATTCTACCAAAGCCACCATGACTCCATCATGACTCCCTTTACTTTGGCCATTTTGACCCCAGCAAATGTCTAGAGTAGATGGCCTAAAGAGAACCCTTTCAAATGCTAGGATCCTACCAAAACCATAACTATATTCACTCTGGCTATCTTGACCTCAGCAAATGTCTACTCTAAATGAACTCAAGCGAGCCCCTTCAAACACTAGGATCCCACCAAAACCAGGCTCCATGACTCCATTCACTTTGGCCATCTGGAACCCAGCAAATGCCTGGACTAGATGGCCTTCTATCTCAGTAAGTCTACCTATGTACCTGTATCATGACTCCAACTCCATGAGTTTATCTAGACCAGTCTATCTATATCATGAATCCCTTCCCTTTGGCCATTTTGACCCCAGCAAATGTCTAGAGTAGATGACCTCAAGAGAACCTTTTCAAACACTAGGATTCTACCAAAGCCAGGCTATATCATGCCTCCATTTGCTTTGGCCATCTTGACCTCAGTGAATATCTGGACTAGATGATCTCAAGGATTCCCTTCTATCTCTGTAAGTCTACCTATGTACCTGTGTCATGACTCCAACTCTATAAGTCTATCTAGACCAGTCTACACGTATCATGACTCCCATGCAATGAGACCAGGTTATATCATGATTCCATTCACTTTGGCCATCTTGACCCCAGCAAATATCTGGACTAAATGACCTCAAGGATTCCCTTCTATCTCTGTAAGTCTACCTATGAACCTGTATCATGACTCTAACTCTATGAGTCTACCTAGACCAGTCTACATGTATCATGACTCCAATGCAATGAGACCAAGTTATATCATGATTCCATTCACTTTGGCCATCTTGACCCCAGCAAATATCTGGACTAGATGACCTCAAGGATTCCCTTCTATCTCTGTAAGTCTACCTATGTACCTGTGTCATGACTCCAACTCTATGACTCTACCTAGATCTGTCCACCTATATTGTCACTCCAATGCAATGAGTCCAGGTTATATCATGACTCCCTTCCCTTTGGCCATCTCGACCCAAGCAAATGTCTGGACTAGATGACCTCAAGGGAACCCCTTCAAACACTAGGCTCCTTCCAAAACCTGGCTATATCATGACGCAATTCACTTTGGCCATCTTGACCTCTGCAAATGTCTGAATAGCTAGGGAAGGCTCAACTAATACCCTGAGCTCATTCATTTTTGACGATTTGGGGTGCTTTGTTTACGGGATGTACAAGCTGTAATATTTTGCAAAGTCCGTATAAGGTGTGATGCATTGATGTCCACATTCAACCATCCTTTCATCCCTTACCTTGGCAGATGGGGAGCCGCTCATGATCGAGGTCAGGACTCTGATGGCGTGGATGGGAATGGCATCCGAAGTGTGGTCAAAGACCTGAGGAGACAAAAGAGGTCAAGGAGTCGAAGTCCTTCCTAGCCATTGACCTGATCAGGACCACATTTCTGATGGGCTGGCCAACTTCTCAAAGTTTGAGAAGCCCACGTTTCCACGATGACCGTCTGAAAAGGAGATGCTGAGCAATGAGGTCAAGAATTAATGTTATTTACTTCCTTAAAATGCAGAAGTATACATGCTGAGGAAGTGCAGAAAGGGAGCAGAACTCCCCAAACAACATTTCCAGCCACTACGTTAAGGTGCAACATGCGACACAAACCAAAGTCGAAAGTCATTGGGAGCATTTGAAGAACGAGCAAAAGGAAACTTTGAACCTTGATCAAGAGAGAAAATAATAATAATAGTAGTAAGCAACTGAACATGCAATTGTGTTGTTGTGATAGTAGCGTTGCTACTACTGGTAGGAGGGAGAAAAGGGCAGCACAGCTGCTGGAAGAGGAGCAGCAGCGCAAAAGGATTAACGAGATAATCACAGCGCCAAGTGATTCAGAAACCTTTGATGGGGAGGAAAGCAGGGGAGTTAAGCGAGCGACTCGCGATCAAGAGTCCGACGAAGAGATTGAAAGGAAACGTATCCGGGAGATACTTAATGCTCCTACTTCAGATGAAGAATTCATGGGTTTTGATGGGAATGATGGGGCTTCTAGTAATGATGAAGGGGACTAAGGTTTAGATGGGACCCGTGTGCAACAGATCAGACACATTTGTAATCAACCCACTTCTAGCGAAGTGTTTGGGGGTTTTACGGGTGACTGGCAACCTGGTAATTCCTGGCAAGACATAAGTCTTAGCAGACGCTGGCAGCGCTGGAGAGATGTGCCGTCATGCTCAGCTGCGGGGGGTGAGGCATCTGAGAGCAGTAATGAGGGAGAAGGGAGTTGCTCTTCTACTGATGACAAATTATGAGATAAAAGCTGCTGTGTTGACCATAGAACTTCGCAGAAGGCAAAGTGTCTTTATTGGACATAAATCTTTGTTGCTGCCAACTCTCTAGCTTGGGTCTTTGGACTGAAGCTTCCAGTGTTCCTGTGTTCCTGTGATTCCTGCATTCCTGTGTTTACGGCTTGACCAACGTTTGTGCCTTTTGGACTTTGCTATTGCTAACTCTGTGTTCTGACCTTGCATCGTTTTGGGACTTCGATTTTTGGACGTTTCTCATTGAACTTTTGAACTGTGCCAACTTTAAAGCGGATTGCTGCATCTTTTGTTTAACCCGGATTAAACAGCATTATAATCCGGGTTATATTTTTGTTACCTGTATTGCTTTCTCTTTTATGCCAAATTGTTGCTATTGTTCTCAGCACTGAAGTTAAGTGCCTCTGAAGACTCTTTTGTGGCAATAAAGCTGTGTTTGAACTGTTTATCTTGTGTCTAGCTCTAATTAAGGCTTCTGGGTCTTGACATGTGTTTTTCCATTGCACAATACAGTGTCGTGCTCTATTTATGCTTTTATAGTGGAAAGAACCCCCCAAAAGTGAGTACTTCTCAATTTGTTTCACCTGCGCCATTTTGGCCAACGCTCTATCATACACGAAGATGATAAACCCACATTTGGGGAGCATCTACATTGTAAGGTTAATGCAGTTTGGCACCTCTTTAACTGCCTTAATTGAATGCTATGGGAACATGGGAGTTATAGTTTGGTGGTATGATTCCATCATTTTGAGCCATGGCTGCTAAAGGGGTGTCAAACTGACTTAACTCTACTGTGTAGATCAGTGTTCCTCAACCAGGAGGTCGGGACCCCTGGGGAGGGGTTGCAAGGGCGGTGTCAGAGGGGTCGCCAAACACAATCAGAAAACATAGTATTTTCTGGGTTGTTGTAGGTTTTTTCGGGCTATATGGCCATTTTCTAGAGGCATTCTTTTCTAGTATTTTCTGTTGGCTGTGGGGTTCTGTGTGGGAAGTTTGGCCCAATTCTATCAGTGGGGTTCAGAAAGTTCTTTGATTGTAGGCGAACTATAAATACCAGCAACTATAACTCCCAAATGACAAGGTTTATTTTCCCCAAACTCCATCAGTGTTCACATTTGGCCATATTGAGTATTCGTGCCAAGTTTGCTCCAGATCCATCATTGTTGGAGTCCACAGTGCTCTCTGGATGTAGGTGAGCTACAACTCCCAAACTCAAGGTCAATGCCCACCAAACCCTTCCAGTATTTTCTGTTGGTCATGGTGGTTCTATGTGGGAAGTTTGGCCCAATTCTATCGTTGGTGGGGTTCAGAATATTCTGATTGTAGGTAAACTATAAATGCCAGCAACTACCGCTCCCAAATGTCAAGGTCTATTTCCCCCAAACTCCACCAGTGTTCACATTTGGGCATATTGAGTATTTGTGCCAAGTTTGCTCCAGATCCATCATTGTTGGAGTCCACAGTGCTCTCTGGATGGAGGAGAACTACAACTCCAAAACTTTTCCAGTCCCGGAGTGCAACAGTATATATGTATACTAGCTGTCCCCTGCCACGCGTTGCTGTGGCCCCGTCTGTTGATCTGGAAAATAAAGTAATGAGAAAGTGTTGGTTTCTAATATATGTAATTCCTTTATGCTTGTGAGTAAACAGTATTTCTTGTTGTTTCTTTGTCAGTGTTGATGTGGAGAGTGTCTGGTTTGCCTACGCTGGAATATGCAACATATCATTGTCCTTCCTTAGGGGTCCCTTTCAAATCTACGATATTATATCTGTATATGTATGAATCATATTATATATCTATCTCTATCTATGGCTGGATGGCTCTTTGTCAGGAGGGCTTTGTTTACGTTTTCTTGCCCTGGTGAAGGGAGTTGGATTGGATGACCTAAGTATTTTCTGTTGGTGATGGGGGTTCTGTGTGGGAAGTTTGCCCCATTTCTGTCGTTGGTGGGGTTCAGAACGCTCCTTGATTGTAGGTGCGTTAAATTCCAGTAACTACAACTCCCAAATGTCAAAGTCTATTTCCCCCAAACTCCGTGTTCATATTTGGGCATATTGAGTGTTTGGGCCAAGTTTGGTCCAGATCCATCATTGTTTGAGTCCACAGTGCTCTCTGGATATATTTATTTATTTATTTTATTTACTACGCTTATATACCGCGATTCTCAGCCTACTGGCGACTCATTGCGGTGTGTAGGTGAACTACAACTCCCAAACACAAGGTCAATGCCCACCAAACCCTTCTAGTGTTTTCTCTTGGTCATGGAATTTCTGTGTGCCAAGTTTGGTTCAATTCCATCGTTGATGGAGTTCAGAATACTCTTTGATTGTAGGTGAACTATAAATCCCAGCAACTACAACTCCCAAGTGACAAAATCATAATTTTTTGAGTGATGGTCACCCCTTGTGTTGTGAGATGTTTTGTTGCCGAATTTGTTATGATTTCGTTCATTGGTTCTTTTGTTTTTAAGGTACTCATTATGCACAGAGCATGCATATGTATGTATGTATGTATGTATGTATGTATAAGCATCCTCGGTTTTCAGATGAACCCCGTTTCTTGCGAGGTCTTTAGCCTTCTCTGCCAAAGAGGGCTGGGGCCTCATCAAACTACAACTGCCATGTTTTTCCATCCTCGAAACCTATAATTAAGTTGCTCCCAGCTGGGAATACTGTATGCTTCTCAGCCATTTCACCTGCCGTGAGCTCACCTTCCTTTGGCTAAGAGATACGACTTCTTGCAGGATGTAATTGGATTCTGTATTTTCTCTCTCTCAAAAGAGCAGCTGGAAGAGTTGGCTACCAAACCCGCCTCCGCCTCGGTTTCCCTGGCTACGGAAACCCACAATTATCTTCACATCCCGAACATGCCACAAAACATTAGCGAGCCAGGTGCTTTCCGGTCTCCGTGCGCCTCTTTCTGCCTAGCAACAAAGTCCAACTTTCTACAGCTGTGGTCCTTCTAGTTTGTCTGAAGCTTAAAAGTAGGGATCTTCTTGCATTGATGGGAATTGCACAGTCACCACTTGGACTGCAGCTCCCATCATTCCTCAATGCTGGATTATTCTGGCTTGGATGGTTTGCAAAGCTTGCCTTGCACACTGCAGATCCCAACACAAGGGAGAAGATACTGCATACACTCTTGCAAAAATTTTAAAATTCGAAAAACAATCTGTTCCTGGTCTGAAAGTGTTATTTCCTGTTTAGTTGTGCAGTTGTTTAATTTCCCTGAAAATAAGACATACCCATCCTGGTGAGGTTTGGAGGAAAATGGACCATGGGACTTGCAGTACCTTCACTCACGTCCTGAGACTGCTGCGATCCCCACCAATGATGAATCAGTACCAAACTTGGCACACAGAGCCACCATGACCCACTCTACATCCTGTTGGAGGAGGATGGACCACTCTACCTCCTGTTGGAGGAGGATGGACCATGGATGATGGGACTTGCAGTACCTTCAATCATTTCGTGAGACCACTGTGACTCAAACCAATGACAGATCAGGACCAAACTTGGCACACATGGTCCCCATGACCCACTCTACATCCTGTTGCTGTTTGGAGGAGGATGGACATGGATAATGGGACTTGCAGTACCTTCACTCATTTCCTGAGACCACTGTGACTCAAACCAATGACGGCTCAGGACCAAACTTGGCACATAGAGCCACCATGACCCACTCTACATCCTGTTGATGTTTGGAGGAGGATGGACCATGGATGATGGGACTTGCAGTACCTTCAATCATTTCTTGAGACCACTGTGACTCAAACCAATGACAGATCAGGACCAAACTTGGCACACAGGGTCCCCATGACCCACTCTACATCCTGTTGCTGTTTGGAGGAGGATGGACATGGATAATGGGACTTGCAGTACCTTCACTCATTTCCTGAGACCATTGTGACTCAAACCAATGATGGATCAGGACCAAACTTGGCACACAGAGTCCCCATGACCTACTTTATGTTCTGGTGCGTTTGGGGGACAATGGACCATGGATGATGGGACTTGCAGTACCTTCACTCATTTCCTGAGACCACTATGACTCAAACCAATGATGGATCAGGACCAAACTTGGCACACAGAGTCCCCATGACCCTCTCTACATCCTGTTGGAGGAGGATGGACCACTCTACCTCCTGTTGGAGGAGGATGGACCATGGATGATGGGACTTGCAGTACCTTCAATCATTTCCTGAGACCACTGTGACTCAAACCAATGATGGATCAGGACCAAACTTGGCACACAGAGACCCCATGACCCACTCTATATCCTGTTGCTGTTTGGAGGATGGACCATGGATGATGGGACTTCCAGTACCTTCATTCATTTCCCGAGACCACTGTGACTCAACCAATGACGGATCAGGATGAAACTTGGCACACAGGGTCCCCATGACCTACTTTATGTTCTGGTGCGGTTTGGGGGACAACGGACCATGGATGATGGGAACTATAAACCCCAGTAACTACAGCTCCCAAACGTCAAGGTCTATTTTCCCCAATCTCCACTAGTGTTCACATTTGGGCATATTGAATATCCGTGCCAAGTTTATTTATTTATTTATTTACTTTACTTTACTTGTATACCGCAGTTTCTCAGCCCGTAGGCGACTCAACGCGGTTCACAACAAGAGCAAAAAGACAATCATAACAATATACAATTTAAAAACCATTAAGAACATAATATACAATATTATTTGGTCCAGATCCATCACTGTTTGAGTCCACAGTGTTCTCTGGATGTAGGTGAACACTAACTCCAAAACTCAAGGTCAAAGCCCACCAAGCCCTTCCTGTATTTCCTGTTTCTGTCATGGGAGTTCTGTGTGCCAAGTTTGGTTCAATTCCATCGTTGGTGGAGTTCAGAATGCTCTTTGATTGTAGGTGAACTATAAACCCCAGCAACTACAACTCCCAAATGACAAAATCAAGTTTTTTTGAGTGATGGTCACTCCTTGGGTTAGTGGGTGTCTTGTGGCCAAATTTGGCGGCAATTCGTCCAGTAGTTTTTGAATTATGTTAATCCCACAAACGAACATTACATTTTTATTTATATGGATATATTTATATATTATTATATATTATCGGTAGTAATTATATTTAATTCTAGCTGTACCTGCCACATGTTGCTGTGGCCAACCTTCTCTCCCTCTTTCCTTCCTTCCTTCCCTTTTTTTCCTTCCTTCTCTCCTCCCTTCATTCTCTACCTCTTTCTTTCCTTCCCTCCTTTTTCTATCCCTTCTTTTTTCTCTCCTTTCTTCCTTCTCTACCTCCTTCTTTCCTTCCTTCCTATGTTCTTTGCGTCCATCTTTCCTACTTTTTCCCCCTCCCTCTTCCTTTCTCTCTTTTCTTCCCTCCCTCTTTCCTTCCTTCCCTTTTTTCCTTCCTTCATTCTCTACCTCTTTCCTTCCTTCCCCCTTTTCTATCCCTTCTTTTTCTCTTTCTTCCTTCTCTACCTCCTTCTTTCCTTCCTATGTTCTTTGCGTCCATCTTTCTTACTTTTCCCCCCTCCCTCTTTCTTTCTCTCTTTTCTTCCCTCCCTCCCTCTTTCCTTCCTTCCCTTTTTTCTTTCCTTCTCTCCTTCCTTCATTCTCTACCTCTTTCTTTCTTTCCTTCCTTCCTTCGTTCTTTGCGTCTATCCTTCTTTCCTTCTTTTCCCCCTCCCTCTTTCTTTCTCTTCAATACTGAGTGGTGTCGGAAGTCATGGTTGGGGAAGTGGTGGAGTGGGTATGGGTAAACAATATTTACATTTTGAATTATGTATACTCTATGCCATTTTCACAAAATACACAATAAAAAATTATGTCACAAAAAAAAGGAAACTGAACCGAAACCCAGTGCGGCGCAACGAATGTGCCAAGCCCCTTGAGCCTCCGCAGCCAAAAGGAAAGCAGACCTCATGCGCCCCGCATGCAAGACCCGGCACAACGCAAGTGGCGGATAGGCATGCCGGCCGTACCTGATGGACATCCGCCTCACTCAGCAGCCGCATGGCAAGGTCGCTCCCAGAAGCCTTGCTCTCCCCGCTCAAGTAGAGCTGTTGGAAATGGGATCAGAGAGGCAGCGAAAGGAGGAAAGGAGACACTGTTAGGAAGAGGGAAGCCTTGGGCAGAATCCTAGAAGAGTTGGAAGAGAGACCGTGCTGCTGCCCAGATTGACCCAGAGTGCGCTGAAGCTGTTGCACCTCCTGTTCTCCAAGGGTTACAACAACCAAGACCAGTCAAGAACACCACTCAGAAACAGGAGAACTCCAGACAGCAAACAATCAAGGGGCAGTTAACACCTTCCAAACAGAGGGTACCTGTTGCACCTCAGCAGGAGTTCACCTTGTTTACAGCACTCATCAAGAAACAAAACATCGTAACAAACAGTTTATTGCTAAAAACACATATAAAGAGAGAAAAGGCACCATAAGCAAATAGACAGGTAAAAACCCAAGAATTAAAGAAGGAAGCAAGTCCCAAAGGCAATAGGGAAATCCTGAAAACAAGTGTTAAAACATGCCTTTCCTCTCCCCTCGCTTCTGGTCTCAAGCCTGGGAAGCATTTTAAACCAGAGTGGATGGATTTCCTGCCTTTCCTCTTCCCTCGCTTCTGGTCTCAAGCCTGGGAAGCATTTTAAACCGGAGTGGATGGATTTCCTGCCTTTCCTCTCCCCTCGCTTCTGGTCTCGAGCCTGGGAAGCATTTTAAACCGGAGTGGATGGATTTCCCGCCTTTCCCATCCCCTCGCTTCTGGTTTTGAGCCTGGGAAGCATTTTAAACCAGAGTGGATGGATTTCCTGCCTTTCCTCTCCCCTCCCATGTGGTCTCGAGCCTGGGAAGCGTTTTAAACCAGAGTGGATGGATTTCTTGCCTTTCCTCTCCCCTCACTTCTGTTCTTGTGCCTGGGAAGCATTTTAAACCAGAGTGGATGGATTTCCTGCCTTGCCTCTCCCCTCACTTCTGGTCTTGTGCCTGCGAAGCATTTTAAACCAGAGTGGATGGATTTCCTGCCTTGCCTCTCCCCTCGCTTCTGGTCTCGGGCCTCGGAAACGTTTTAAACCAGAGTGGATGGATTTCCTGCCTTGTCTCTCCCCTTGCTTCTTGTCTCGAGCCTGGGAAGTGTTTTAAACCAGACTGGATGGATTTCCTGCCTTGCCTCTCCCCTCGCTTCTGGTCTCAAGCCTGGGGAGCATTTTAAACCAGACTGGATGAATTTCCTCCCTTTGCTTCCCCTCCCCCTTTCTGGAGTAAAACAACTACTTTCAAAGTAAAGACCACCCAATGAAACAGGAAATAATACTTTCAAACCATTAAGGAAGGATTCAGAAGTCTCAAAAGTTTCACAAAGTTTTGAACATTTTTTTTCTGTGAAAATCGGAATTGACTTCTGAATCAAACCACCAGCGCCCCCAACATCCGAAACTAGTTTTTAACCATTTTTAAATGGGTTGTTGTAGGTTTTTTCGGGCTGTATGGCCATGGTCTAGAGGCAGTATCTCCTGACATTTCGCCTGCACTTTGGCAAGCATCCTCAGAGGTAGTGAGGTCACTACCTCTGAGGATGCTTGCAAAAGTGCAGGCGAAACATCAGGAGAGAATGCCTCTAGACCATGGCCATACAGCCCGAAAAAAACCTACAACAAACCAGTGATTCCGGCCATGAAATCCTTCGACAATACATTTTTTTAATCAAACAAGCCTAATAAATAGTATAAACATTCAAACATAACCAAAACATAATAAAAGACCAATAAAACCAATTTCACAGTAACAGTAAATAACAAAGTTAAAAGCCGGAGACATAGATTAAAAAAACCCCATATCCAGCATCAAAAGTCATATCCATCAGCATAGACTAGGCATGGGATAACTTTGGTCCTCCAGGTGTTTTGGACATCAACTCGCACCAGCCTACCGGAGACCCACAGAACAGGAAGGGACTACAAGGGCAATCTAGTCCAACTCCCTTCTGCCATGAAGGAACGACTGGAAAGAGAGATATATATGCACATACACATACATACATGGGATGGCAAAGGGAAGCAAGACTTTGGTCTACAAAGTAGTTCCCTGGAGGTAAAATGATAGAATCATAGAGTTGGAAGAGACCTGTTGGGCCATCCAGTCAAACCCCATTTTGCCAAGAAGAAGGAAAATTGCATTCAAAGAACCCCTGACAGATGGCCATCCAGCCTCTGTTCAAAAGCCTCCAAAGAAGGAGCCTCCACCACACTCCAGGGCAGAGAGTTCCACCACTGAACAGCTCTCACAGTCAGGAAGTTCTTCCTCATGTTCAGATGGAATCTCCTTTCTTGTAGTTTGAAGCCATTGTTCCATTGCGTCCTAGTCTCCAGGGCAGCAGAAAGGAAGCTTGCTCCCTCCTCCTCCCTGTGGCTTCCTCTCACATATTTATACATGGCTATCATGTCTCCTCTCAGCCTTCTCTTCTTCAAGCTAAACATGCCCAGCTCTTGAAGCCACTCCTCATAGGGCTTGTTCTCCAGACCCTTGATCATTTTAGTCGCCCTCCTCTGGACACATCCCAGCTTGTCAATATCTCTGCTTGAAAACAAGCCAGCCAGAACCAAGGCCTAACTCATTTTAATAGAAGGTAGGTTTACATGCCGTAATTTCAACGGCACTCTTGAAATGGAAAATGTCAGAAGGAGAAGCGTGGAGAAAAACCGGCACCTGGTTTGTTTAAAACGGCGACGGTTAAAAATAACCGGCCAGAGAGAGACAAAACATACACGATTCCAGGGAGCCTCCAGCTTCCATAATAGATATAAATCTTCTGGTTATTTACAGAAACATTAAGATTTATTAGGCTTTCAAGGGGAAGACGAAGGAGAACAGGGATGGATGTGAAATGCCCTCTTTTTGTTTGTGATCAGAAACCATGTATGTTGCCATCACAATCCACCAAAAACATACCGCTACAAACGGACCTCTTCCCCATTGGCATTGTTCTCGTCTTTGGGCTGATTCATGCAGGCACGTACATGTTTGAAACTTGAATCGCATTGGCCTTTTGAGCTGCAGCTTCCCACTGTTGGCTCATTTTCTGCTTGTGACACACTAACACTCCTGGGTCCTTTTCACATAGATTGTTGTCAAGCTAGGTGATGTTGTTGGAACACACTGCTATAGCCTGTCCAAAACATGGGCATTCGAAGATGCATACTGTAAACAAGAATGAAATATATAATATACATCCCACCCCTCTGCCTCCAATATGATAAATTAAAGCTGCCACCAACCTAAATAATTTTAGGATTTTTCAATAAGTATTTGAGGCAAACTTTTCTCACTCCTGCCAACACTGTTTTTTCCCTGGCTCCCAAACAACTGTTTGGGAAGAGGCTTTTCTGGAACTATCAACAAGGCTTGATGATTGAATCATGCACAGTAGAGATCTTTTGAAAGTTAAATAGAACAAGGTTTGTTTATTAAAAAACAGACAACAAACTACTCCCGAGAGGTACAAAAAGTGTGACTTGTTACAAAAGTACTTGAGCTTGATGGTTGCTTGAATAATTCTCTTCACTTAGTTACAGACAGAGCTAACCAAACAGATCTGGCTGTTGGTAACAAAAACCCTCACTCTACTTCAGAGAAATAGTAATGAGTTCTGACTAACCTATCCTAGGCAGTCCCCTGGGTTATTAACTAACTCTACCCTAGAGTTCTTCCTGCTAACTAACCCAGCCTAGAGAGCTAACCTCTTGTGCTAACACTCACAAGAAATCAGATTGCTGTCTGACCTTTTTCCTGTCAGCACACAGCCCTGTCTGACACAGACACTCTCTCCCTGAAAACCCAGTTTCAAAAACCCTTCTTCACACACCAGCTCCCAGTTCTCAACTCCCACAGAAGCTATTGGAAGCATACTGCCATAGTTCATCCAAAGCTTGGGCATTTGTGGATGCATACTGCCACAGTCTGTACACTTGTTGATGCCTACTGCCATAGCCAATCCAAAATATGGGCATCTGTGGATGCATACTACCGTAGCCTGTACAAAACATGGTCACCTGTTGATGCATACTGCCATAGCCCATCCAAAATGTGGTCACTTTTTGAAGCATACTGCCATAGCTCATCCAAAACTAGGGCATTTGCAGATGCATGCTACCATTGCCCATTCAAAAATGGTTCCCTTGCATATAAATGCTGCCATAACTCATTCAAAACATGATCATTATTAGAAGCATACTGCCATAGTTCATCCAAAATTTGGGCATTTGTGGATGCATACTGTCACAGCCTGTACACTTGTTGATGCACACTGCCATAGCCCATCCAAAAACAGTTATCTTGCAGATGCATGCTGCCATAGCCCATCCAAAATATGGACATTTGTGGATGCATACTACCATAGCCTGTACAAAACATGGTCACTTGTTGATGCATACTGCCATAGCCCATCCAAAACATGTTTAGTTTTTTGAAGCGTACTGCCATAACCCATCCAAAATGTGGGCATTTGCAGATGCATGCTGCCATAGCTCATCCAAAAACTGTTTTCTTGCAGATGTTTGCTGCCATAACCCATCCATGGCCACTTGTAGATGCTATAGTCCATACAGAACATGGACATTTGTGGATGCATGCTGCCATTGCTCATCCAAAATATGTTTATTTTGTATGCATACTTCCACAGCCCATCCAAAAACTGTTTTCTTGCATATGCATACTGCCGTAGCCTGTACAAACATGGCCACTTGTGGAGGCACGCTGCCATAGCCCTTCCAAAAACTGTTCTCTTGCAGATACATGTGGCCATAACCCATCCAAAACTTGAGAATTTGTGGATGCATGCTGCCATAGCCCATACAAAGCTTGGTCACTTTTTGATGCACGCTGCCACAGCTCATCCCAAACATGGTCACACTTTGAAGCATACTGCCACAATCAA
This sequence comes from Anolis sagrei, assembly GCF_037176765.1. Lineage (NCBI taxonomy): Eukaryota > Metazoa > Chordata > Lepidosauria > Squamata > Anolidae > Anolis > Anolis sagrei. The sequence goes on along the minus strand of NC_090026.1, from coordinate 129,882,513 downwards.
TCCTAACCAAGTTCTGGTTGGGCAATGCACATGCATATGTGAATCAGGTGTTAGGTTGGGAGTTTTACTACAGGGTGAAAAGCATTATGTTTGGGAGGCACAAAAAGTCCTCGTGCTTGAGCCACTATGGTCTCTTAGCATATGCAAGCTCACAGTTGCAAAAAGGCATGTGCAAAACTGCCCTAGCTCCACACAATGTGAGGATGGGGATGGTGCAACAAGCCAGACATTGTTGGACCGCAAAACCCAGCAGATTTAGCAAGAATAGACAACACCGAAGAGCTCAGGAAAGTGGAGCCCAAAGACATTTGGAGAGCTGTGGCCAGTGCAAAAAAACAAAAACAACAACAACAACAACAACAACAACAAAACAAAAGGCATGGGTCAGATATCTTTGTCAGACTATTGTTGTTGATGCCAATGCCTCTCACACTCAAAAGCAATGCAAAGTGCTATAGTTGGGGCTACAAATTCACAAAACATATCCCTTTGCACACAAGACCCCAAGCTTGCAATTTCATAGCATCGAGTTAGGCATCCATCCACAGACAAAGAACTCCAGTTCCTTCCTCTACTTGCCCTTAGGGCACACCTGTACTATTGAATGAATGCAATTGGCGTCACTTTTAAGTGTGGCTCAATGCTATTGTCGTACTCCAGAGCAGGATCACCTCTGACCTTAAACACCACACCAATTGGGTAAAATCAGCAGTATATTTAGCCAAAGCAGTAACAAGTAAGCAACAGTAAAAGTTCAAAATCCAATTTAGTCCATCAGGTACAAAGGAAAACAGGAACAAAGAGTTAATAGAAGTCCATGAAACAAGGCAATTGACTCAATAAGCAACACAGGAGGCAAAACATGAGCTGGACAAACCTTGGTACATGGAATTCAGAACAAAGGAAACTTAAACTTGGCGTTATCCCGACGTTGCCTCAACTGAAACAACTGTCTCTCATGAATCATTATAAACCCTTCCCTGACTTCAAAGCTGCAAGGAACGCATTCCTTTTTAGTTTTGGTTTGTTGTCTTTCTTCTGTTGGATCCGAGCTGACCTCCTTAATTGCTGCCTGAGCTGCCTCTGTTTACTAAAACTTTTCTTTCTGTTCAAGGTCTTGCTCTCATTATTAACTCCTATACCTGGTAAATCAAAATCAGATTCATTCTCAGACAACTGCTCAGGGAACAGTGAGGAAAGGCCTTTCCCAAGCATGTGACCTTGAGAATCCTCTTGCAGCAGCTCAGGCCTCTCTTGTGAGCACAAATCAGGCCCAGGCGACCCCTTATCTCCAAATCCAACAGACTCTGGCCCAGGAACAGGATTATCATCCCCATTGCAATCATGAACATCAACATGAACAATATCCCCATTGCCATCATGAATATCAACATGAACATCACCCCCAATTCCATCATCAACATCAACATAAACATCATCCCCATTCCCATCATAAACATCAACATGAACATCATGCCCATTCCCATCATGAACATCAACATGAACATCCTTCCCATTACCATCATGAACATCAACATGACCATCATCCCCATTCCCATCATGAACATCAACATGAACATCACCTCCATTCCCATTATGAACATCAACATGAACATCCTTCCCATTCCCATCATGAATATCAATATGACCATCACCCCCATTCCCATCATGAACATCAACATCACCATCACCCCCATTCCCATCATGAACATCAACATGAACATCCTTCCCATTCCCATCATGAATATCAATATGACCATCACCCCCATTCCCATCATGAACATCAACATGACCATCATCCCCATTCCTATCATGAACATCAACATGACCATCATCCCCATTCCCATAATGAACATCAACATCACCATCACCCCCATTCCCATCATGAACATCAACATGACCACCATCTCCATTCCCAACATGACCATCACCCCCATTCCCATAATGAACATTAACATGACCATCATCCCCATTCCCATCATGAACATCAACATGACTATCATCTCCATTCCCATCATGAACATCATCTCCATTCCCATTATGAACATCAACATGACCACCATCCCCATTCCCATCATGAACATCAACATGAACATCATCCCTATTCCCATCACGAACATCAACATGAACATCATCCCCATTCCCATCATGATCAACATGAACACCACCTCCATTCCCATCATGAACATCAACATGACCATCACCCCCATTCCCATCATGAATGATGAAGGACCAAGGCAGAGACATCTCCAGCTCATCCCCTGTTTGGGTATCAGCCAGCACGTCAACGACTTAAATCAAGACATAGTTTTCTTAGATCTACAGAGACACTTGCTGGAACACCCCAGCAAGCGAGAGTCCAAAAGTGGCAGGCCCAAACCCAGCACCTCAATTCATGGGTGATACCAGATGAGAGACTCCCCCCTGGGCACTCAGAAGACTGGGCGACTTGGAAGGCGCTGAACAGATTGCGCTCTGGCACCACGAGATGCAGAGCCAATCTTAAGAAATGGGGCTACAGGGTGGAATCCTCGGCATGCGAGTGCGGAGAAGAACAAACCACTGACCACCTGCTGCAATGCACCCTGAGCCCTGCCACATGCACGATGGAGGACCTTCTTGCGGCAACCCCAGAGGCACTCCAAGTGGCCAGATACTGGTCAAAGGACATTTAACCAAATACCAAATTTACAAAATCTGTGTGGGTTTTTTTCTTCCTTTTTTTTCTTTTTCTTTTTAAACTCTGTGTTTGTTTTGCTCTGTTAGAATTGTAACACAATGGTTGCTGATGACACGATAAATAAATAAATAAATTCCCATCATGAACATCAACATGACCATCATCCCTATTCCCATCATGAACATCAACATGACCACCATCTCCATTCCCAACATGAACATCAACATGGCCATCACCCCCATTCCCATCATGAACATCAACATGACCATCACCCCCATTCCCATCATAAACATCAACATGAACATCACCCCCATTCCCATCATGAACATCAACATGAGTATCATCCCAATTCATATAATGAACATCAACATGACCATCAGTCCCATTGTCATCATGAACAGCAACATGACCATCATCCCAATTCCCATCATGAACATCAACATGACCATCACTCCCATCGCCATCATGAACATCAACATGAACATCAGACACAACCAAAGCAAATACTCTCTGTTTGAGAGTATTTGCTTCTGCGAAATGCAAGGAGTGGAGGCTCCATTAGCCATAGCTTTTGAACTAAGATGTGTCCATGGTTCGAAATGCATTTCTGGACTAATTTGGATGGCTTTAGGCTCCTCAAAACTTCGCCTTTAGCACAAATAAGGCTATTTCTATCCTGTCATTTCTCAAGGCAGGCCAACCCAGGCGTCGGAAATGTGGCATTTCAGCGACTTAATTGGACCCCTATGGAATATATATCCGGAGTAAAGCACAAACCGAGCTGGTGGCAATCGTTAACGGAGAGACTCCCAGCAAAGAGAGGAGAAAATAATGAAAACAGAGAGAAAGAGGGCACAGGGCTGGACACAACACTAAGTTGCAAAGCACAACAGCGGTGTTATGTATGGTGCAGTCGTACCTTGCTGTTCTGGATCAGTCGGATGATATGCTCAAAGCAGTTGTTGCTGAGGAAGATGGCTTGCAAAACAGGCCGGTCGTCGCAGTTTAACATTTCGGGGATGGCGTCTGAAGACGAGAGAGAAGGTGCGGGATTTCGATAAATTAGCAGCACGTAACAGCCAATTTTTGCCAAATAATTCTCTGAAATAGTTGGTATCAGAATAACTTAGAGATATCTCGGAGACGAGACCCAAGTTGAAATATGAAATTCATTTATGCTTTGTTTATGTTGCACACACGTAGCCTGGAGGTGATTTTATACAATATTTCAATTGGGTCTTCCCCCCCAAGGAATTCTGGAATGACCCAGAATGATGGGAGTTGTAGTCCACCCTCTACCAAAGAGACCTGTGAACCGCACTAACAACGGATCTGGACCAAACATGACCAACTTTTACAACTGATGGAGTTTGGGAGGGACTGACCCAGAATGATGGGAGTTGTAGTCCACCCTCTACCAAAGAGCCATGTGAACCCCACTAACAATGCATCTGGACCAAACATGAGCAACTTTTATGACTGATGGAATTTGGGAGGGATTGACCCAAAATGATGGGATTTGTAGTACACCCTCTACCAAAGAGCCCTGTGAACCCCGCTAACGACAGATCTGGACCAAACATGACCAACTTTTACGACTGATGGAGTTTGGGAGGGACTGACCCAGAATGATGGGAGTTGTAGTCCACCCTCTACCAAAGACCCCTGTAAACCCCACTAACAACAGATCTGGACCAAACTTGGCACACAGACCAAACATGACCAACTTTTAGAACTGATGGAGTTAGAGAGGGACTGACCCAGGATGATGGGAGTTGTAGTCCACCCTCTACCAAAGAGCCCTGTAAACCCCACTAACAACAGATCTGGACCAAACTTGGCACACAGACCAAACATGACCAACTTTTAGAATTGATGGAGTTAGAGAGGGACTAACCCAGAATGATGGGAGTTGTAGTAGACCCTCTACCAAAGAGCCCACTAACAAGGGATCTAGTCCAAACTTGGCACACAGACCAAACATGACCAACTTTTAGGACTGATGGGAGTTAGAAAGGGACTGACCCAGAATGATGGGAGTTGTAGTCCACCCTCTACCAAAGAGCCCACTGTATGCCCAAACTTGGCATACAGACCAAAGATGGCCAACTTTTAGGACTGATGGAGTTTGGGAGGGACTGACCCAGAATGATGGGAGCTGTAGTACACCCACATCCAGAGAGCCCTGTGAACCCCACTGATGATGGATCTGAACCAAACTTGGCACACAGACCAAACATGCCCAACTTTAAGGACAGGTGGGGTTTGGGCGGGATTGACCCAGAATGATGGGAGTTGTAGTCCACCCTCAACCAAAGAGCTCTGTGAACCCCACTAAAAACCGATTTGGACCAGACTTGACACACAGACCAAACATGGCCAATTTTAAGGACTGGTGGAGTTTGGGAGGGACTGACCCAGAATGATGGGAGCTGTAGTACACCCACATCCAGAGAGCCCTGTGAACCCCACTGATGATGGATTTGGACCAAACTTGGCACACAAACCAAATATGCCCAACTTTAAGGACTGGCGGGGTTTGTGAGGGATTGACCCATAATGATGGGACTTGTAGTTCACTTGCATCCAGAGAGCACTGTGAACCTCACCAATGATGGATCTGAACCAAACTTGGCATGCAGACCAAACATGGCCAATTTTAAGGACTGATGGAGTTTGGGAGGGAATGACTCAGAATGATGGGAGTTGTAATACACCCACATCCAGAGAGCCCTGTGAACCCCACTGATGATGGATCTGAACCAAACTTGGCATGCAGGCCGATCATCACAAACTGAAAATCTGAAAATATGGTGGGTATTTTGGCTGGTGGGGGGGAAGGGGTGGACCTTGCATGATGGGAGTTGTAGTTCATCCTTTATCAAAGCTCACCATGAACCCCACCAACAATGGATCTGGACCAGATCTGATGCACATACCCAACTTGGCCATTTTTAAGGACTGGGGTGGTTTGAGAAGAATTAACCCATAAGGATGGGAGTTGTAATCCACTCTCTACCAAAGAGCACCGTGAACCCCACCAACAATGGATCTGGACCAAACTTGGCACACAGACCAACTTTAAGGACTGGCAGGGTTTAGGAGGGATTGGCCCAGAGTGATGGGAGTTGTAGTACACCCACTCCTGTCTGAAGAACTCTAAGCCCAGCTGTGTCCACTGTCTACATACCTAGCATGCTGACCCTGAGGGCAACGAGCCGTTCCTCCCACCGTCCACCTGGAGAGCCCTGCATGGCGGCAACAGGCTGGTCAGCGTTGAGGACCTGGAAGTAGCTGTCCAGGATGGCGCGGATCTCCACCTTGCGCTGCCCAGGGGGGCTGCCGGCATGCAGGACGTGCACCATGCCCACCAGGCTCTTCAAGGTCAGCGCCAGCACATTGGGGTCTCCAGCGGGGGGCGGGCTTCCTGGTGAGCACCACCTGCGCAGCACCAGCATCAGGACTTCCACCGAGGACGGAGTCACCGCCAGCAGGGCATTGGCCTGCGGAGGAAGGAGCATGGTCATGAAATCATAGAGTTGGAAGAGACCCCAAAGACCATCTAGTCCAACCCCTTGCCATGCAAGAAAAGCACAATCAAAGCACCTCCCGACAGATAGCCGTCCAAAGAAGGAGCCTCCACTATTTATTTATTTACGTATTTACAGTATTTATATTCCGCCCTTCTCACCCCGAAGGGGACTCAGAGAGGATCACAGAACATATATACGGTAAACATTCAATGCCGTTATACACTGACAAGACAGACAACTGTACATGTTGTTGTTCATTCGTTCAGTCGTCTCCGACTCTTCGTGACCTCATGGACCAGCCCACGCCAGAGCTCCCTGTCGGCCGTCACCACCCCCAACTCCTTCAAGGTCAGTCCAGTCACTTCAAGGATGCCATCCATCCATCTTGCCCTTGGTCGGCCCCTCTTCCTTTTGCCTTCCACTTTCCCCAGCGTCATTCCCTTCTCTAGGCTTTGCTGTCTCCTCATGATGTGACCAAAGTACTTAATCTTGGCCTCTACTATCCTTCCCTCCAGTGAGCAGTCAGGCTTTATTTCCTGCAGGATGGACTGGTTGGATCTTCTCACAGTCCAAGGCACTCTCAGCACTTTCCTCCAACACCACAGCTCAAAAACATCTCTCTTCCTTGGCTCCGCCTTCCCGAAGGTCCAGCTCTCACATCCGTAGGTGACTACAGGGAATACCATGGCTTTGACTAGGCAATGGATCTTTGTTGCCAGTCTGATGTCTCTACTCTTTACTATTTTATCGAGATTGGACATTGCTCTCCTCCCAAGAAGGAAGCGTCTTCTGATTTCCTGGCCACAGTCTGCATCTGCACTCATCTTTGCACCTAGAAATACAAAGTCTGTCACGGCCTCCACGTTTTCTCCCTCTATTTTCCAGTTGTCAATCATTCTTGTTGCCATAATCTTGGTTTTTTTGACGTTTAGCTGCAACCCGGCTTTTGCGCTTTCTTCTTTCACCTTGATGAGAAGGCTCCTCAGCTCCTCCTCGCTTCCGGCCATCAGAGTGGTGTCATCTGCATATCTGAGGTTGTTCATGTTTCTTCCAGCAATTTTCACCCCAGCTTTGCATTCATCCAGCCCCGCACATCCTCGCATGATGTGTTCTGCATACACGTTAATAAAAAGGTTGGGTGAGAGGATGCAGCCTTGCCGTACGCCTTTCCCAATCTTGAACCAGTCTGTTCTTCCGTGGTCAGTTCTGACTGTGGCTCCTTGGTCCTTGTACAGATTCCTCAGGAGAGAGGGAAGGGGGCTTGGGATGCCCATCCCACCCAGAACTTGCCACAATTTATTATGATCCACACAGTCAAAGGCTGTACATCGATAGATAGATATATAGGTTTTCCCATCTTTGGCATCTTGGAGGCTGTGCCCGGTTCTGGCCACCGGGGGTGCTGTCGCTCCACCTTCCCTGCCAAAGAGCTTTGTTTGTAAACTTCCTCCTTGATCGAATCGCTGGCATTTTTCTGTCATTTCCTTCTGGGTGCCTTAAATATCTCCACACTTTAAAGTGGTATCTATTTATCTATTTATAAACGACTCCGGCCCAATTTACCTGTCCGAACGTATCCTCCCCTATGAGCTATCAAGATTGCTAAGATCGTCTGGAGGGGCCCTGCTCTCAATTCCACCGGCCTCACAGGCGCGGCTGTTGGGGATGAGAGACAGGGCCTTCTCGGTGGTGGCCCCTCGACTCTGGAACTCCCTTCCACTGGAGATCAGAACTGCCCCTTCTATCTTAACATTCAGGAAACAGGTGAAAACTTGGCTTTGGGGATTGGCATTCGACGAATGAGCCATGATCCTGTGATATGGATGGATGACGACGAATAATGATTTTTGATGACGACTGACCACTGTAATTATATGATTGCATTTTGCTATTTTAATGTTTTAGTGTGATTTAGAATATGATGTTTTAATGACTGTCTGTAATATTGATGTTGGAAACCGGCCTGAGTCCCTCGAACGGAGGTGAGAAGACCGGTATACAAAACTGCTAAATAAATAAATAAATAAATACTCACATTTGTTTTTGAACTGCTAGGTAGGCAGAAGCTGGGCTAAAGGCCAGGAGCTCACCCTGACCCGGGCTTCTAACTGTCAACCTTTTGAAAGGCAAGATTTACTGAAGTTGGTGGTTAACTTGCTGTGCTAAAGCTCAGCCCTCTCTAGAGTCTTCAATATGGCTGTATGGTCAACATAGGTTGGAAGTTGGTCACTGAATCCTGCTGGAGGACCTACAAAGGCCCAGAGAAGGTCCTAAAGCACAGGTCTGCTTCTGGCACAAGTCACACTGGATGTAGGATGTAGAATCATCCTAGGAATCTCTAGGTCCTCCAGTGTAACTGTATGGTCAGCTTCCACTAGAAGTTGACCCTAATATCATGCTAAAGAAAACATCTTTCTAGGAATCTCCAAGTGTGAACTGATGTTCAACGTCTGGTGGATCAACCATAAAGTTCTGCTGGAGGACTTACCAAGAGAGGTATTAGTTCAGGTCAAAACGGCCAAAACACTTGCAAATTTGCTATTAGCAGTTTTTCAAGTTTTGCAAGGATGCTGCAATCCCAGCGCATATGGAAGACTGACCCTAAATTTGGGAGAAAGAAGGCCACCCTTACCTTGGATCCAGAGATGATGGCTCCGAAGAGATGTATCAGTCGCAGCTGGAGAGCTTCCGGAAGCTGTTCTCCATCCTTGAAGCATTCTGGCAAAGAAGAGAGAGAGGTTTAGTTTGCTCCAAATGGCACAACAAGGTGAAAGTTGTGGGGATCAGCGGCAAGATGCTGGGGAATCCTCAGAAGATGTGGGGGATGGTGGTGGTTTTCCCACTGAGTCTGTGTGTAATCAGGTTGAAACACAGGCTGAATTGCAGATCTTAGATCAGAGAGAAGTACCGGCGGTTGCAGATGACAGAGAAGATGTTTGGGATTGTGTTTCTCTTGGGAATTGGCCTTCAGCAGATTGAGAGTTTTCCCGAGATATCAGATTAGGACTCTGCACAGAGGGAGTGAAGGATAGATTAGCTAAACGGTCAGAAAGACTCTGTGAGAAGTCCTTGAAACCCAAGTGTCAAAGGTATGACCTCATGGCTTCATGGTCGGGTCCGAGCTTAAATTAAGTGATGTTTTCTTGGTGTTTCCAGAGCAGACAATGTTCCTGTTTCAGCTCTCATGCTCATGAGTCTAGTCTCCTGTGTTTGCCTATGTTTCTGTAAGGGTTTTGCCTAGAAAAAGCTTCTGTTTTCATGCTTATGGATTTATGCCTGTGATCTTCATTTCCTGGATTTAAACCTGGGATCTTGATTTCCTGGATTCCATGTACCTTGCCTTTGTTGACTACTGAACTTTGTATATATGGACTACTGCTATTCTATAGTACCTCTTCTACTGCTTTTTGGAAACTGTCTTTTTCCTCCTTTGTCCATGCTTTTGTAAATAAACTGCTGTAGTTAGATACTACTGGACTCTAGTGTGGTGCTGGGTGGAAAAGGAGACCTCAAGGCCATAGTTTCTAAAAGTTACTAGAACTCTTAGAACTCTCAACCCAACATGGAATAACAGTTGGAACATCCAGCCCAGATGCACCCATTATGGCTTTGAATCGTGACTGTGCAAGCTTTGCAATGCTGTTATCAACGGTCCACGTGAAAGGGATCTAGGAGTCCTAGTAGACTACAAATTGAACATAAGTCAAGAGTGCGATGCAGCAGCTAAAAAGGCCAATACGATTCTAAGAGAATAGTGTCAAGGGAATTCATGGTCCTACTCTCTTCATGTCCTTTTGCAATGTCACTCCTATAAGGATATTCGATCTGTTTTTCTTACTCCCATTGTATAGAAGATCCCTGGCAGAAATGAAAAATATTACCCTCTGTCCAGTACCGGGCACCAAACCCAAGGAAGATATGGACAAGATGGAAGTTGTGACCGAAATGGTCACAGTTTCTAAACCAAGCCCTACAAGGAAACATTGAGGGATCTGGGGATGTTTACCTTGGAGAAAACAAGGCTGAGAAAAGGGGACAAAAGAGCAATGTTTTATTTATTTATTTACAGTATTTATATTCCGCCGTTCTCACCCCGCAGGGGACTCAGGGCCGATCACAATGCACATATACATGGCAGACATTCAATGCCATAGACACACAACATATACACAGACACACAGAGGCTATTTAACTTTCCAGCTTCATGAGGATAAGCTTTGAATTCCGGCCACCGGGGGAGCTGTTACTTCACCGTCCACTTGTGACACCGATGGAATACCTCCTCATTCTTTTACACATTGCTGAAGAGTTTTATGGCGTCATAAATTAGTTAAATTATCCTCCCCACATAAGCGGTACCTAAATTTCCTACTTGACAGATGCAACTGTCTTTTGGACTGCAAATGTTGACAGCAAGCTAGACAAATGGTTGGGAGCTTACTTTGACCTGGGCTGGCTTCGAACTCATGACATTTCGGTCAGTAGTGATTTTAATGTAGCTGACTCCCAACCAGCTGCGCCACAACCCGATTTAAGTATTGGATATTATGTCCCATTGAGGAAGGGGAATGATGGTTTTCTAGGAGATGGTGATAGCAACAGATTCAAACTGCAAGAGAAGTGACTGCATCTAAACATTAGGAAGAACTTCATGATCCTATAAGCTGTTGGCCAGCCCGGTGGAGTCTCCTTCTCTGGGATTTCTTAAAAAATCTGGATGGCCATCTGTTAGGAGTGCTTTGATTGTGTGTTCCTGCATTGCACAATTAGGTTGGACTACAAGGCCTCTGGGGATCCCTTCCAACTCTACACTATGCAACACAATGTTTGTTCCTGGGTTATAAAGGTCATTTCCTAATTGGTTCTATCATTAAAAAACATGACAAAAGTTTATTAAACTGCAAAAAAACTTTGTTTCTGCAAGATAACATCATCCCGCTGAGGAACATTTTGCTCTCGTTCTGCTTCTAGTTCTCCTTCGTTATGACCCAATGCCTTCCTTTACTTCGCAACGTCCCATGCATTGCCACACTGCGGCTGTGATGAAACCATGCACTAAGAGGAGTTCAATCAGGTGAGAGGTTCAATCGATTGAGACTTAGGCTGTATCTACACTGGAAAAATTAATGCAGTTTGGTACCACTTGAACTACCATGGCTCAATGCTACGTTATTATGAGGGCTGTAGTTTTCTATGCTCTTTGCTATCCTCTCCCAAAGAGTGCAAACACGAAACTACAAATTCCAGGAGTGTTGCACTCCAGGTCAGGAAGAAGTCCTCTGACTCTAAAAAACACCACACGAAGAGTGAAGAAACAAATCTTCTTTTATTGAAGCTTAGTAAATAGCCAGGAGAAATAAATGCTTGTAAGAAAATAAGAAGGTTCCAAAAAGTAAAATCCATAGAATCCTAGAGTTGGAAGAGACCTCTTGGGCCATCCAGTCCAACCCCATTATGCCAAGAAGCAGGAATATCGCACTCAAATCACCCCTAACAGATGGCCATCCAGCCCCTGCTTAAAAGCTTCCAAAGAAGGAGCCTCCACCACACTCCGGGGCAGAGAGTTCCACTGCTGAACGGCTCTCACAGTCAGGAAGTGTTCAGATGGAATTTCCTCTCTTGTAGTTTGAAGCCATTGTTCCATTGCGTCCTAGTCTCCAAGGTAGCAGAAAACAAGCTTGCTCCCTCCTCCCTGTGGCTTCCTCTCGCATATTTATACATGGCTATCATATCTCCTCTCAGCCTTCTTTTCTTCAGGCTAAACATGCCCAGCTCCTTAAGCCGCTCCTCATAGGGCTTGTTCTCCAGACCCTTGATCATTTGAGTCACCCTCCTCTGGACACATTCCAGCTTGTCAATATCTCTCTTGAATTGTGGTGCCCAGAATTGGACACAATATTCCAGGTGTGGTCTTACCAAGGCAGAATAGAGCATGGGGGCATGACTTCCCTGGACCTAGACACTAGGCTCCTCTTGATGCAGGCCAAAATCCCATTGCCTTTTTTTGCCGCCACATCACATTGTTGGCTCATGTTTAACTTCCTGTCCACGAGGACTCCAAGATCTTTTTCATACGTACTGCTCTTGAGCCAGGCCTCATAGTCCCCCATTCTGTATCTTTGCATTGCGTTTTTCCTGCCAAAGTGGTGTATCTTGCATTTGTCCCTGTTGAACTTCATTTTGGTAGTTTTGGCCCCTCATCTCTCCAATCTGTCAAGATCATTTTGAATCCTGCTCCTGTCCTCTGGAGTCTTGGCTCTCCCTCCCAATTTGGTGTCGTCTGCAAACTTGATGATCCTGCCTTCTAGCCCTTCATCTAAGTCATTAATAAAGATGTTGAACAGGACCGGGCCCAGGACGGAACCCTGCGGAACTCCGTTCGTCACTTCTTTCCAAGATGAAGAGGAAGCATTGGTGAGAATCACCCTCTGGGTTCGTCCATTTAACCAATTACAGATCCATAAAAAGGAGTAACACAAAGCAATGTCCACACAAGTAATAAAAGCAATCCAAGACAGCATTAATCCAGACAGGAATCAAGCAGGATGCAAAGACAATCCAAAAGTCTAAAAAACTCCACAGGATCAAGACTCCTTGAACAGTATTTCCATGGCACATGAACTTGGTTTCCAAACAATGCCTGTTCTAATAGGTTTCCCCTTGAGGCAAACCTTATATCCCAAGACTCAGAAATTGGTTTTGCTTCCCCCCACATTTTCTCCTTATCAGGTGAAGCCTTTCGGAGCAACGTGAAAATTGAGTTTGCTGTCGATCCTGGTTAATCTCCAGCCACCTATTCTTCAGCTGCCTATCTGGCTGCTCATTAAAATTCCCAGGTGTCAGATTGTTTTCCACAGAGAGAGGGAGTGAACCATCATTGGTAGACCCAGCAGGGATATTCTCATGAGAAACTGCCCTTTGCACTGGGGCCTCTCTGTCATTGTCTGCCTGAAAATCATTGACCAAACCATCTCCATCTTGTACCTCAGCCTCAGCACCATCATTTCTCTCATCATTTCCCTCATCATTTCCCCATCAGGATCCTGAAACACAAACGCAGGCTGATTCCCAACACGGAGTCTATAGCATTGAGCCAAGTGGTCCCAAACTGAATTAATTCTGCAGTGCAGATGCACCCAATATGGCTTTGAACCACAACTGTGCAAGCTTTGCAATGCTGTTATCAAATCTACTTTTCGTAGAATTCTAGAGAGGGAAGGGTCCCCCAAAGGTCATCCAGTCCAACCCCATTCTACAATTCAGGAAGATGCGATCAAAGCCATCCTAACAGATGGCCATCCAATCTCTCTCTCTTTATTTATTTATTTGCAAAATTTGCAAAAATTGGAAGGCTCAAGTTGTTGCTTATTCGACTATAACAAGCATCTCTTAACCGCATGGATGCTATTCTGAGTATTGAAACTAATGCACTTCTATTCTTTCTTATCTGTCCGGCTTGCCCGGAGAAATCCCCCATTTGCACAAATATGTGTGTGCATGTGTGCGTGCATGCGTGTGTGTGTGTGTATACATATATATGGCAATCGATACAAGTTCTGGGACTCAGCAGGAAAACCCCGTAAAAACTCCCGAGGGTATTTCCACTAAAACCTTCAACGCTTTCTGCAAATCAATTCCAAGCTTTTTATAAATCCATTGCTCTTAATTAATTTCATGCTTCTCTCTCTCTTTCTCTCTCTCTCCCCATATATATATCTATATAAATAAAAAATGTAATGTTCGTTTGTGATATTAACAGAACTCAAAAACCACTGGGGGAATTGACACCAAATTTGGACACAAGACACCTAACAGTCCAATTTATGTCCTCCACTCAAAAAAATTGATTTTGTCATTTGGGAATTGTCGTTGCTGGGATTTATAGTTTACCTACAATCAAAGTGCATTCTGAACTCCACCAATGATGGAATTGAACTAAACTTGGCACACAGAACTCCCATGACAGAAACAGGAAATACAGGAAGGGCTTGGTGGGCTTTGACCTTGGGTTTTGGAGTTGGAATTGGGCCAAACTTAGCACACAGGGCTCCCATGACCAACAGAAAAAACTGGAAGGGTTTGGTGGACATTGACCTTGAGTATGGGAATTATAGTTCACCCACATCCAGACTTAAACAATGTGGACTTAAACAAAGATGGATCTGGACCAAACTTGGCACAAATATTCCATATGCCCAAATATGAACACAGATGGAGTTGAAGGGAAATAGACCTTGACATTTGGGAGTTATAGTTGCTGGGATTTATAGTTCACCTACAATCAAAGTGCATTCTGAACTCCACCAATGATAGAATTGAACCAAACATGGCATACAGGGCTTCCATGACCAACAGAACACACTGGAAGGGTTTGGTGGGCATTGACCTTGAGTTTGGGAGTTGTAGTTCATCTACATCCAGAGAGCACTGTGGACTCAAACAATGATGGATTTGGACCAAACTTGACACAAATATTCCATATGCCAAATATGAACACATATGGAGTTTGGAGGAAATACACCTTGACATTTGGGATTTGTAGTTAATGGGATTTATAGTTCACTACAATTAAAGAGCATTCTGAAACCCACAAACGACAGAAATGGGGCAAACTTCCCACACAGAACCCCCATGACCAACAGAAAATACTTAAGGCCATCCAGTCCAACTCTCTTCAACAGGGCAAGAAAATGTAATCAGAGCCCTCCTGACAGAGAGCCATCCAGTCATAAATATAGATAGATAGATAGGATTCTCTCACACACAGAGAGATATAGTATCATAGATTTGAAAGAGACCCTAAAGAAGGACTATGATATGTTGCCTGTTCCAGAGTAGGCAAACCAGACACTCTCCACATCAACACTGAGAAAGAAACAGCAAGAAATACTGTTTACTCACAAGCATAAAGGAATTACATATATTAGAAACCAACGCTTTCTCATTACTTTATTTTCCAGATCACCAGGCTGGGCCACAGCAACGCGTGGCAGGGGACAGCTAGTATATATATATGTGTGTGTGTGTGTGTATGTGTGTGTGCATTAAACATGGCCAAACTTTGTACCTCCAGGTGTTTGGACTTCAACTCCCACAATTCCTATCAGCCTAGTGGCTAAACATACATACATACATACATACATACATACATACATAAATAAATAAATAGCATGATTGATTTAGAAAAGATGCTGAAGTAGGGTTTGCTAACAGAAAATCAACATTAGAAAGTTCTGGGACTTAGCAGAACTATTTTTGAGACAGGGTAAGGGTAGATTTTTATGAGATATGGGACTCACAGTGTCGGAAGTCACGGGAAAGATTGGATAGGATATTGCAGTGTATCTGTTTGGGGGAATGACATCCCTATATAAGATTTTTGCAATTCATAGATGTTCCTGATTTTTATATTCTCTATCCCATCAATCTTGCTCAATAGCTTTTTTAAAAGACACTTTGCAAAACTACATCTCCCAAGGAAAGGCAAAAAGGGATAGAGGAGGCGGGTGCCTTCCAGGCTTACCTTGGAAAAAGGAGTTGAACTCCTGGGGCAACACGGCCGGTGCAAACTTGTATTTGCTCTTCTCTTTCATACTGACGATCTCCCTGGGAAAGACAAAAGAGGGAAGCTTCAGGCATGAATTCGCAATGGATGGGTGCAAGACAAGCCAACGGTCCCCAGCACAACTCTACAGCATTCTGAAAAAGTTGGAAGGGGACCCCAAAGGGCATCTAGTCCAACCCCCTTCTGCCATGAAGGAAAACCAATTAACAACAACAACAATGCAGTTTAATTTATTAATAGAGCACCATTCAAGCCCTCGTGACAGATGGCCATCCAGACACTGATTATTATTATTATTATTATTATTATTATTATTATTATTATTATCACTACTGCTACTATTATTACTATTACTATAGTTGTAGACTCCTAGAGTAGGGGTCCTCCCAAAGGTCATCCATTCCAACCCCCTTTTGCCATGAAGGGAAACCAATTAACAACAACAACAATGCAGTTTAATTTATTAATAGAGCACCACCCAAGCCCTCGTGACAGATGGCCATCCAAACACTACTTCTTCTTCTTCTTCTTCTTCTTCTTCTTCTTATTATTATTATTATTATTATTATTATAGCTGTAGAATCATAGAATAGGAGGGGGACCCCAAAGGTCATCCATTCCAACCCCCTTTTGCCATGAAGGGAAACCAGTTAACAACAACAACAATGCAGTTTAATTTATTAATAGAGCACCACCCAAGCCCTCGTGACAGATGGCCATCCAGACACTTGTTGTTGTTGTTGTTGTTGTTGCTATTACTATAGCTGTAGAATCCTAAAATAGGAGCCCAAGGTCATCCATTTCAACCCCCTTCTGTCATGAAGAAAAACTGATTAATAACAACAACAACAACAACAACACAGTTTAATTTATTAAGAGAGCACCATCCAAGCCCTCATGACAGATGGCCATCCAGCCACTGATTATTATTATTATTATTATTATTATTATTATTATTATTATAGCTGTAGAATCCTAGATTAGGAGGGGGACTCCAAAGGCCATCCGTTCCAACCCCCTTCTGCTATGAAGAAAACCCAATTAACAACAACAACAATGCAGTTTAATTTATTAATAGAGCACCATCCAAGCCCTCATGACAGATGGCCATCCAGACACTGGTTATTATTATTATTATTATTATAGCTGTAGAACTCTAGATTAGGAGAGAGGGATCCCAAAGGTCATCCATTCCAACACCCTTCTGCTATGAAGGAAAACCAAACAACAACAACAACAATAACAACAGCGATACAGTTTAATTTTTTACTAGAGCATCATCCAAGCCCTTGTGATAGATGGCCATCCAGACATTAATTATGATTATGATTATTATCATCATCACTATTACTATTTCTGTAGAATCCTAGAGTTGGGAGACCAACAACAACAACAAAGTTTATTTTAATGCCCAGTGTGGAACACATCTCACCACACTAAAACAGTGGATGTGGCTCTGAATGAGACATGCCGCATTATCACGGGGTGTCTACACCACTGGAGAAATTACACTGTTTAGTCGGTATTGCACCACCTGACATGATAAAGGGTCTGGAGAACAAGCCCTATGAGGAGCGGCTTAGGGAACTGGGCATGTTTAGCCTGAAGAAGAGAAGGCTGAGAGGAGATATGATAGCCGTGTATAAATATGTGAGAGGAAGCCACAGGGAGGAGGGAGCAAGCTTGTTTTCTGCTTCCTTGGAGACTAGGACGCGGAACAATGGCTTCAAACTACAAGAAAAGAAATTCCATCTGAACATGAGGAAGAACTTCCTGACTGTGAGAGCCGTTCAGCAGTGGAACTCTCTGCCCCGGAGTGTGGTGGAGGCTCCTTCTTTGGAAGCTTTTAAGCAGAGGCTGGATGGCCATCTGTCAGGGGTGATTTGAATGCAATATTCCTGCTTCTTGGCAGAATGGGGTTGGACTGGATGGCCCATGAGGTCTCTTCCAACTCTTTGATTCTATGATTCTATGATTCTATCCGCCGGGAAGTGGCAGCCAATAGTGAAAGGACCAAGGCAGAGACATCTCCAGCTCATCCCGTTTGGGTATCAGCCAGCACGTCAAAGACTTAAATCCAGACATAGTTTTCTAAGATATACAGAGACACTCGCTGGAACGCCTCAGCAAGCGAGAGTCCAAAAGTGGCAGGCTCAAACCCAGAACCTCAACCGGTGGGTGATACCAAATGAGAGACTCCCCCCTGGGCACACAGAAGACTGGGTGACTTGGAAGGCGCTGAACAGACTGCGTTCGGGCACCACGAGATGCAGAGCCAACCTTCAGAAATGGGCTACAAAGTGGAATCCTCGACATGCGAGTGTGGAGAGGAGCAAACCACTGACCACCAGCTGCAATGCAACCTGAGCCCTGCCACATGCACAAGGGAGGACCTTCTTGCGGCAACACCAGAGGCACTCCCAAGTGGCCAGATACTGGTCAAAGGACATTTAATCAACTACCAAACTCACAAATTTTGTATTTTGTCTGTTTGTTTGCTTTGTTCTTTTAGAAATGTAATATAATTGACTGGTTGCCCTGATACGGCAAATAAAATAAATAGGCAGCTACATTGCGAACTCAGAACACGCTGCTATCAGCATTAGTCCACACCTCCTGCATTCCAGAGTGGCGTATAACATATGAGGAACTACGCTGCATCCATTGCACTCTGCACTAAGATTTATGACTTCTCTAGGAATGCAGATTCCCTTCATGGTTCAGTTCCACACAGGAAAAACACTTGGCACATAGCATTACATTTTAAGCATACAAAAACACTTTGAAACACATTTCAAAACACATCAACAAAAGCAGAGCCAAAAACTGCATTGGTTTGACAGGGTAGTAGATGTACAATGAGCCGTAACAAAGAAATATGTCCATCTCGAAGTGTAAAAAAAAAAATTGGATAGAAAAGTCTGCAGGAAACAATAACAACATCATCATCATCAACAACAACAACAAAACTATGTCTCTGAAACCCAAGATCAAATGGTATACAGGCTCCATAAATTTAGCTTTTACAATGTCTAAAACCAATTAGGAAATGACATGTATAACCCAAGAACAAAAATCACAGTATTGCATAGCGTCGTCGTCATCATCATCATCATCCTCATCATCATCATGGGGACTCACCCACTCAGCTGTCTCCTCCAGGTCTGGTAGGGATCAAAGAGGCATTCGGAGAGGTGCAGCGTGTAAAGGGTTACTTTCTCCAGCTGACTCTTGCAAGGCAAAGGCTGAGGGCTTTTCAGCTGCCAAAGACACAGAAACACACATAAAAAAACTTAGTTAGTCCTCAGACTTGATGGTGTTTTTCTATCAAAAATGCAAAAAAGCTTCCCTCCTAATCAAATAGCTACTTGACATACAAGCATGCCATTAAGCAAGCTTTGATCAGACAGGGAAAAATCTCAGATGACCAATGGGGATAACTCATAATGCATTTGATAAGAAGAGTGTGCAAAACAATCCCCAGGATTCCACAGCACTGAGCCATGGCACTAAAAGTGATGCCAAACTGCATTCATTCTCCAGTGCAGATCAGTGATTGCCACACTTTGGATTCTCATCCAGCTTGGTAAACAGTGGGGAATTATGGGAGTTTGAAGTCCAAAACTAATGGAGGGAGGCAAAGTTTGGCAACTCCTGGAGATGTATCTGGAGAGGCTTGCAGGGAAGGGAGGTCTGCAAGAAGCAGTGGCCAAAACCAACTCTGCAGGGTTGGTACATGAGGACACCAATGCCACCCATTTCTTCTCTAGGGCCTCCTAAGCAATGGAATGCAAGTAGGAAGCCCCCCAACCCAATGTTAAAGCGTAGGAAAAGTGCAGGTACCTTTTTTGAATAAGCCGACAACAAGCTGACCACTTCGTGGACGAAAACCGGGGGCCGTTCAGCTTGGACGTTTTCTAGATTCCTGCAAAAGAGAAGATACGGCAATGAGAAGGATCCGTGAGCCCCATCTTCTCCAAGGTGAACTGAACCACCTCAAGTGGGCTCCACAGGACACACAGAAATGCTGGACCACTCTCTCAACCACCAAGTCTGACTACACAGATAAGCCATTGAAATCCACAAGAAGCATGTGGACAATTTCAACAGAAAGGAGGAAACCATGAAAATGGACAAAATCTGGTTACCAGTATTTTAAAAACCCTCTAAAATCATAACAGTAAATAAAGACAGAGGAGCTCCAAGACAAGAAACAATAAGGGACAGCTAATCACCTCTCAACAAAGGATTCCCCCAGGCAGTAAGAAGCCAGACTTTGAAAACTGCTAGGCCATTCAATACTAATCAAGGCGGCCAATTGAAACATTCACGCCTACCTCCAACAGGCAAGAGTTCTTTCTCCCACCCTGGACATTCCACCCTGGACATTCACAAACCTCTAAAGATGCCACTAGCCACAGATACAGATGAGACGTGGGAGAGAATACTCCTGGAACATGGCCATGGTCAAGAGAAAATATTACTGGGAGATGGACATACACCCCGAAAAACTCACAGCAACCCAATGAGGAGTCTTCCTTTGAAGCCATTGATTGTCGGAGAGACGCTGGAGAGGAAGGGTCGGCGCACGGTCTTTTGTCGCTTCTCATTTCTTGACATGGATAGTCATGTCTCACCAAAGAGGAAGATGCACAAAGCACCTCAAGGCAAGAGCATTCGAACCCCGCCTCCATCCGAAGAGAGGTAAAAGGGGGAGTGAGCATCCTCGAGCATCCTCTTGCCACCCTTCGGAAGCAGGCATTTGCATATAAATGAGTCCTTGCATACAAAGGCAGGGCAAGATGCAAATCCCCGGGAATCTCAAGCTCCCAATGAGAAAGCGAGTCAAGTCACCCTCAAGGATCTGGAGAGGCTTTCTTGCAAACGTAGAATGGAATCACCACAAAAATGAAAACATTAAAAATGTATTGTTGTTGATGATGATTGAGAAGGACATGCTCAAGAAATTAGGAACCTCCAGGTCACAATATCATGCTGGAGGACCTACAATTGGCTAGAGGAATATATCATCTTGAGGATTCTCTCGGTCAATGTTTCTCAACCTTCCTAATGCCACGACCCCTTAACATTGTTTCTCATGTTGTTGAGGCTGAACACGGAACTCCCTGCCTTCAAGCTGATCTGACCTGCAGCAAGGAGTTCCTCAGTTCTCCATTGCCCCACTTGGGCCAACCGCATGAACGTAGCCACAGCAGCAGCTGCAACTCAGGAGCCTCCTCATTTTTTTGCCTTTTGCCCTTCCTAACATTGTAACTAACCCCCCCAATAAAAAGTATCAGTTAATTGTAACTTATCTCTCTCCATAGTGTACTTTGTGTCCCTTTACTGCCTCAAACTGCATTCCCTTAAACCGCTGATACAGAAACCCCTCGGGCCCCCGTATCCACGAGTCAACGGATCGCTTCAAAAATGGTGTCAATCTGCACACCAAAATCCACACTTCTGGAAGAGGTTAACTAGAGAATCATACTGGAGGACCTACAAATGCCTAGAGAACCATTCTCTGTAGGCATCTGGAGGTCCTCCAGTGCAACCCTTTGGCCAATTTCTGCCGGAAGATGACCACAGAATTGCCTCGCCTCGTCCTGAAGCCAGGAGAAAGCGGGGGAGGCGGCAGGCGACGTGGCTTTGGGGCTGTGTCGCCTGCCGCTTCTCCACACCCCGCAGGCCGGATAAATGCCCTCGGGGGGGCGGGGGCGGGACTGGCCCGTGGGCTGTAGTTTGAGGACCCCTGCACTAGACGTTCCTCAATAGTACAATTCTGCAAATGTGTTGACCATTTGCAGAATGGGATCTCTAGGTCCTCCAGAGCAAGCCTATGCTCACCTTTGGCCGGAGGTTGACCACAGCGGGTTAAACCGCTGAGGTGCTGAACTTGCTGACTGAAAGGTTGGTGGTTCAAATCCGGGGAACAGGGTGAGCTCCCGCTGTTAGGCCCAGCTTCTTCCAACCTAGCATGCAAATGTGAGTAGATCAATAGGTAATGGCAGGAAGGTAACGGCGCTCCATGCAGTCATGCTGGCCACATGACCTTGGAGGTGTCTATGGACAACACCGTTAGCGATCAAAGAACAAGGAGGGAATATGATCAAAATGATTTGTGGATTGAGTACCTGACTGTTAAGCCTAGCCAAGTGTTAGAATCCCAACCAGTTTACCAAGTGTTAGAATTTCTGGGAGTTGAAGGCCACTGACCTAGAGGTTCCTCAACAGTCCATCACTGGCATAGGTTGATCACTGAATCACACTGGAGGACCTAGAGAGGCCTCAACAGTACTCTTCTGCTAGGGATTGAACAAACAATTGCACACCAAAATCCAAAATTCCTCAACAGTATACTTCTAGAAGAGGTTGACTAGAGAATCACACTGGAGGACCTACAAATGCCTAGAGAACCATTCTCTGTTGCATCTGGAGGTCCTCCAGTGCAACCCTGCCAAAAGATGACCACAGAATTGGTCATCTGCTGAAAGATGACCGCAGAATTGCACTGGAGGACCTACAAATGCCTAGATAAGTGTTCTTTCTATGGACCTCTAGGTCCTCCATCATGACGTTAGGGTCAGCCTCCAGTGAAGGTTGACTCTCAAGTCAAAGTGGAAGAACTAGAGAATCTGCAGGCACTCAAAACTCACAAATGTTAAACGTGCCAATGTCAACAAACAATAATATCATTTACAAAGTGTCCAGAAACCTAAATCTCAGTGCTATACTTTGGTTGCATTCTCCATCCAATACTGTAATGTTTTCTTCCGCATGGTCTCTGCAAAAGGCTCTCAAGAACAGGAACGTTCCCTTCAAACCTCAAAAGTCTTATCTAGCCCCGGTTTCCGTTTTTAACTCATCGGCTGCGCAGCGATGTCTGTGTTTTTAATTGTGCGCTTGATGTG
The DNA here is from genome assembly GCF_037176765.1 of Anolis sagrei. Classification (NCBI taxonomy): domain Eukaryota; kingdom Metazoa; phylum Chordata; class Lepidosauria; order Squamata; family Anolidae; genus Anolis; species Anolis sagrei. Next base: position 129,859,824 of record NC_090026.1, on the reverse strand, counting down.
AAAGCAAAGGGTTCCGTGCCCCAAAACGAGCGCGTCAATTTCTCCTGAGCTTGACAATGTGCCTCTGAAGGGAAATGATTTAACGGCGAGTCTGGCTAATATTACCAGCGAACACACCCACACAGGAAACATATACAGCATATTAAGTACAAGTTCAATGCACGCTAGCATTATGAAAATGCACAGGAATAGGAAATGTTGAGCTTTAGCAATGCAAGAAATATCTGGGGAGCGTTGGGAGATAGCTGCTCCTTCCAAGCTGCCCAAAACAACAATAGTTGAGCTGAACGCTCAGGAACCTACCCAAAACCCCCAAAGAAAACCCCCCGATTGTGCCGGTTAGAAAACTCCCACCTTTTAATTTTAGCCGGCACACCTGCTTCTCACATCTAGGGAGTTTCCCAGTGGCCCAATTTAATTCCTCGCTTGCAATATTCTGTGTTCTGCTTCAACCCCAGGAAAGCTCTGTAGGAAAAGCCACGGCCTAAATTGAACTACCAGCTCTCTCAAGAAGTTGTGCAATGGATCAAGGGAATCCTCCATTGATATTTCATCCTTTTCCAGCTGTTCCATCATCAGATATTTCCAATAATTCCAAAACAAAGATGCGTCCATGGGTGACACCACGTGAACTATCATACTGGAGCGCAAGTCCAATATGCTTAGAGGACCTGAGTTTGGGAAGTAATGCTTTGGGTCACAGTCCCATCCTCTTTGATCAAGTGTTTTGGACTTTCACTCCTATCATCCACAGCTCCTTTGGCCAATGGTCAAGGAGTCTGGGAGTTGAAGTCCATGTCGTACTCCAGAGCAGGAACACCTCGTGACACCACACCAACTTGGTAAAATCAGCAAGCAGTTTATTGAAGAATATATGTAGGCAGGAAGGCTGAGTAGTAGAGAAGATTTTTAATTAAATTATTTAGACGGGGAAATATAGAAAAATAATCCCAACGCTGCTCAGTCAAATTATAACAATGACACCTCCACTACTGACTAGCTCACTAAAAATATAAAGGTAGTATGGTTGTTGAAGCCAACTGTATATTTAAAAGCTAGGAACTGGGAACCACTGGAACTGAGAGGTTTAAATGATTCTTCAAAAGATTTCCGGTGCCACCATATGAATAATAAACAGGTTGAGGTATTATTGAGAGGTTGTTCAGTAACGCACTCTGTGTCACTGTAGGTTTCTTAGAAGCTGCTGAAAGCTGACTGGAATAATGCTTTGACCACAAAAGTATTCACACTGAGGCTGGTATAAGCTGATAAAAATAACAAGAACATTTATTGAACAGACTTGAATAATTCAGGTACAAAATGCTTATTGGTTTGAGTAAAATACTGGTACAAAAAGCTTGTGATTACGTTTGAGTAAAGATCTTAAAAAGTCCTGGGTTACAAGTCTTAAAAGTTACAACACAGAAAATTACTTCAGGAAATGAATCTCTTAGGAATCTAGCCAAAACCCTGAACTAGCCTTTCTTAGGAAATGAACAGACCACTAAAGGGGTGTTGTTCCACACAGTATTCCAGCTATATTTCCTATAGGTATTCTACACAAAATACTGTCCCAAACTTCTTCTTCAAAACCCAAACTGCTCTCACTAACACCAAGCTTCAACTCTCTACCCTTTCCAAAACCCAACCGGCAAACTGGGAACCCAAACCTCAGTTTTAAAAGTGAAGGTCCAATATATAAAGTAGTTCATAAACTTCAAGGAAAAACAAGATCAACAAGTACATAAAAATCAATGAAACTAGGCAGTCGAATCCATGAAAGAAGACAGCAGGAAAATTTTATAGACAAATCTTAAGCTTGGCAGAAACTTGATACATGAAACTAAGAGCACTTGGAAGCAAGACGGTGATCAAATTCCAATGTTGACCTGATTGAGGCAACTCTCTTCCATGAATCATTATAAGGCTTTTTCAGATGCCAAAACTGAAAGGAAAGAATTTCTCTTGACCTTCTCACCAGATAAAGGTTTGTTATCTCTCTTTTGCTGTAGACAAACTGATCACCTCAGTTTCTGAAGACCCTGCCTCTGTTTACTAAAACTCTGCTTTCTATCTAAGTTTTCATTATCTTCTCTCTCATTAGCTTCTGCACCCGAAAAATCATCTTCAGACAGCTGTCCTGAGAAAAGCTGAGAAGGGCCTCTCCCAAGAATGTGGCCTTGTGAATCTTCCTGGACCAGTTCTGGCATCTCATCAGAAATTAACTCAGGGCCCAGCGAACCCTCATCCTCAATGCCAACAGACCCCAGCCCACCATCATGAACACTATTCCCATTCCCATAATGAGGTGAGGTGGATCTGTAATTGGTTAAATGGACGAACCCAGAGGGTGCTCATCAATGCTTCCTCTTCATCCTGGAAAGAAGTGATGAGCGGAATGCCGCAGGGTTCCGTCCTGGGCCCGGTCCTGTTCAGGATCTTTATTAATGACTTAGATGAAGGGTTAGAAGGCAGGATCATCAAGTTTGCAGACGACACCAAATTGAGAGGGAGAGCCAAGACTCCAGAGGACAGGAGCAGGATTCAAAGCGATCTTGACAGACTAGAGAGATGAATGGCCAAAACTAACAAAATGAAGTTCAACAGGGACAAATGTAAGATACTCCACTTAGGCAGGAAAAACGAAATGCAAAGAGACAGAATGGGGGACGATGAGGCCTGGCTCGAGCAAAAAAAAAGCCAATGCGATTCTGGCCTACATCAATAGGAGCCTAGTGTCTAGATCTAGGGAAGTCATGCTACCCCTCTATTCTGCTTTGGTTAGACCACACCTGGAATATTGTGTCCAGTTCTGGGCACCACAATTCAAGATATTGACAAGCTGGAATGTGTCCAGAGGAGGGCGACTCAAATGATCAAGGGTCTGGAGAACAAGCTCTATGAGGAGCGGCTTAAGGAGCTGGGCATGTTTATCCTGAAGAAGAGAAGGCTGAGAGGAGATATGATAGCCATGTATAAATATGTGAGAGGAAGCCACAGGGAGGAGGGAGCAAGCTTGTTTTCTGCTTCCCTGGAAACTGGGAGGCAAAACAATGGCTTCAAACTACAAAAGAGGAGATTCTATCTGAACATGAGGAAGAACTTCCCGACTGTGAGAGCCATTCAGCAGTGGAACTCTCTGCCCCGGAGTGTGGTGGAGGCTCCTTCTTTGGAAGCTTTTAAACAGAGGCTGGATGGCCATCTGTCAGGGGTGATTTGAAGGCAATATTCCTGCTTCTTGGCAGGGGGTTGGACTGGATGGCCCATGAGGTCTCTTCCAACTCTTTGATTCTATGATTCTATGAACATCAGCATGAACATCAGACACAATCACAGACTGAACAAGCTGACATACAACAGTCCAAAAGACCCAAAAGACCAGAGATTGGCTTCCTTTGACCAGAAGTGAAGCTCTTCGGGGTTCTCCAAGTGTTTTGCAGTTTAACTCCCAAGAGTACGACCATTTTGGCCAATGGTCAAGGGTTCTAGGAGTGCAAGTCCAAAAGTTCGAATCCCCACTTGGCCATGGAAACTCACTGGACGGATCACACAATTGTAGCCCCAGAAAAAATACCCAATAGACCCACCTTAGTGTAAACGTAAGTTGGATACGACTTGGAGGCTAGCAACAACAACAACAACCACAAAAGTGTCATCTCCTTGCTCTGCAGAAACTGCTGCTTGATATGAGCCAAACTTCTCTGTTAACTATCCTGTTTTGTATATTTAAATACTGTGCTATTTTGGGATTTTTCCTAACACAAAAAGTCTTGAAGGCTCAGAAAGAGACACAATCCTTTGGGTTCTCTTGCAAAAGAGACGAATTGTGGGAGTTGCAGTCCAAAACACCTGGAGGGACAAAGTTTGGCCAAGCCTGATCTAGACAGTCTCCTCCTATCCATGCACTTTTGGAGGATAATACTCCCAAGAGTATTATCCGTGCGTCCTTTCCTCATCTCCCCAGACTTGCTTTGGAGGCTTTCCTGACTCACATTGTTCCAAAGACCTCCACAATTTCCATTTATGAATTTTGAATAGGTTGGAAATGGTGAAAGAGAACCCATTATCTGCTGAGGTCTTTATCTCTCGCTCACAGGCTTTTCTTTCCCCAATTCTGTCAAAATCTGGCCAAGAATAGCTCCCTGTGCACTGAAAGTACCCCGGGGAACCAAGCCTATGGTGCTTCGGATGGACATAAACACGGAGAAAGAGCAAAAAGGATGGGTTATTATTGGCACACAATGGCGAGGGAGCTGCCTGGGCTTCCCGAAGCCTCTCCAAAAGCGGCCCAAGGCCAGAAATGGTCAATTAATGGCTGGAGGGAGCGTGACGGCGCGGCTCTTGTTCCGTCCCAAGAGGCAGAAAGAAGGGGAAAGCAGAGGGCAAACGGGGTCAACGCTCTCTGGAAAAGAATGCATTCAGGTTTGCAAATTTTACAAGGCAGGGATGGCAAAATGAGAGCACCACAGTGGCATGAGTGCGCAATAGCCCAAATGCAAGACAGCGGAACGAGTGTACAATTGCTGGACACGTATGCAACAGAGGAAAAACCATGCAAGAAAAGAATGGCTTTCAGCAGCATGCAATGGCACAAAAGTGTCCATATGGAGAGAAAAAGACGGGTATAAATAAACATAAACCTAATAACAATAGCAGAAAGTGTGAGCCACAACATAATGAGCATGACACAGTAGAACGAGTGTGCGATGGTGGAACAAGTGAACGATACTGGAATGATAGTAATAGTAATAATAATAATACAATAGATCATATCCTCAGCTGCTCCAAGAAGATCGCACAGACAGACTCCAAGCAGAGGCACAACACCGTTGCTCAGATGATTCATTGGAACTTGTGCCACAAACACCATCTGCCTGCGACAAAGAACTGGTGAGATCGCAAGCCGGAAAAAGTTATAGAGAATTAACCCGTCAAACTACTCTGGGACTTCCGGATTCAGGCAGACAGAGTTTTGAAGCATAATACTCCTGACCTCACGATTGTGATAAAAAAAGAAGTATGGATCGTCGATGTTGCAATCCCAGGTGACAGCAGGATTAACGAGAAACAAATGGAAAAGCTGACACAATATGAGGAGTTAAAGATCGAACTGCAAAGACTGGCACAAACCAGTCAAGGTGGTCCCAGTGGTGACTGGAACACTGGGTGCAGTGCCTAAAGACCTTGACCTGCACTTAAACACAATCAGCGCTGACAAAATCACCATCTGCCAGCTGCAGAAGGCCATCTTACTGGGATCTGCACGCATTATTCGCCGATACATCACACAATCCTAGACACTTGGGAAGTGTCTGACGTGTGATCCAATACAACAACCAGCAGAGTGAGCTTGTCTGCTGTAGACTCATCTTGTTGTGTTTCAAATAATAATGGCAGAAAGTCTTATTTATTTATTTAGCAATTTTGTATACCGGTCTTCTCCCCTCTATCGGGGACTCGGGCCGGTTTCCAACAATAAAATCACAAAACAATCATTAAAACATCATATAACATAATTCAATTAAAACGTTATAACAGCAAAATGCAATCACATAATAACAATGGTCAGTCGTCATAGTGAATTTGTTGTCCATCATTCATCGTCATTTATCCAATCACAGAAATATTGATTCACTCGTCAAAAGCCAAACCCCATAGCCAGGTTTTCATCCGTTTTCTGAACGACAGAATGGAGGGGCAGTTCTGATCTCCAGTGGGAGAGAGTTCCAGAGTCGAGGGGCCACCACAGAGAAGGCCCTGTCCCTCGTCCCCACCAGACACGCCTTAGACGATCTTAACAACCTAGATGGTTCATAGGGGAGAATCCGTTCGGACAGGTAAACTGGGCTGGAGTCGTTTAGGGCTTTATAGGTTAACACCAGCACTTTGAATTGTGCTCGGAAGCTAATTGGCAGCCAGCAGAGCTGGTGCAACAGAGGAGTAGTATGCTCCCTGTACCCTGCTCGTGTTAGCATTCTGGCTGCCACACGTTGGACTAGTTGGAGCTTCCGGGCAGTCTTCAGAGGCAACCCCACGTAGAGAGCGTTGCAGTAATCTAAACAGGATGTAACCAAAGCGTGGTTATCCACAACTAAATGAGCCTGACACAGTATAACGAGTATACAACAGTGAGCCAAGTGAACAATAGTGGAATAATAATAATAATAATAATAATAATAATAATAATAATCTTTATTTATATCCAGCTTTTTCTCTTCATAAGGAGCAGTTAACATGAATAAGTGTATAATAGCAAAGTGAGCACACCAACACACAAAAATGGAATGAGCATGCAACAGCAGAACAAGTGCACAATAGAGAAAATTGTGACACACCAGGATGGGTGTGTAGTAGTGAAACAAGGGCACAACAGCAGGATGAGTGTGAAACAGCAGAACAACAGTGGAGTGAGTGTGCCACAGTTGAAAGCAAAAGAGCAGGATGAGTGTGAAATAGCAAAACAAGCACACAACAGTGGAAAATGTGAAAGAGTGGATGTCCAAATGAAGAATGATGGTGAACTGCATAATGAGCACACAACAGTGGAATGAGAGTGAAATAGCCAAACAAATGCATAATAGCTAAACAAACACACCACAACAGAATGAGTGAGCAACAGAAAACAATTTGCAAAAATTGGATGAGTGTACAATAGCAGAACGTGGAATGAGTGTGAAACAGCTGGATAAGTGCACAACAGTGAAAATTCTGAAACAGTGGGATGGGTGTGTAGCAGTGCAACAAATGCACAACAGCAGAAAGAGAACAACAGTGGGATGAGTGTGAAATAGCAAAACACTGGAATAAGTGCAACAGTGGACTGTGCAAAAGAGCAGGATGAAGGTGCAATGGCAGAAAGGATGTGAAATAGCAGAATGAGCACATAACAGTGGAATGAGTGTGCAACAATGGACTGTGCAAAAGAGCAGGATGAAGGTGCAATGGCAGAAAGGATGTGAAATAGCAGAATGAGCACATAACAGTGGAATGAGTGTGCAACAATGGACTGTGCAAAAGAGCAGGATGAAGGTGCAATGGCAGAAAGGATGTGAAATAGCAGAATGAGCACATAACAGTGGAATGAGTGTGCAACAGTGGACTGTGCAAAAGAGCAGGATGAAGGTGCAATGGCAGAAAGGATGTGAAATAGCAGGATGAGCACATAACAGTGGAATGAGTGTGCAACAATGGACTGTGCAAAAGAGCAGGATGAAGGTGCAATGGCAGAAAGGATGTGAAATAGCAGAATGAGCACATAACAGTGGAATGAGTGTGCAACAGTGGACTGTGCAAAAGAGCAGGATGAAGGTGCAATGGCAGAAAGGATGTGAAATAGCAGGATGAGCACATAACAGTGGAATGAGTGTGCAACAATGGACTGTGCAAAAGAGCAGGATGAAGGTGCAATGGCAGAAAGGATGTGAAATAGCAGAATGAGCACATAACAGTGGAACGAGTGTACAACTGTGGAAAATAAAAGAGCGGGATGAATGTGAAATAGCAGAACAAGCACACAACAGTGGGAAGAGTGAAAAAGTGGGACGAGTGTACAAAAACAGAACGAGCACGGCAACAGAATGAGTGTGCAACAGAAAAACAATTTACAAATGCAGGATGAGTGTACAATAGCAGAATGAGTACACAACAGTGGAATAGGTGTGCAATAGCCAAACAAGTGCATAATAGCAGAACAAGCATACAACAGCAGAACGTGTGTGTGACGGCTGAACAAATGTGGAATGAACATGCCATACAACCAAAGCCGGCATGGGAATTGTGGGAGTTGAAGTCCAAAACACCTGGAGAGAGGGCCAAAGTTGGCCCAGTCCTGACGCAAAGGCATCTTTTTCTTCAAAGAGAGTGAATCACAATTATTGTGAAAAAGCAAACTTATCTCGAGACAATTCCGCATTAGGAGAATTCCTTTCCTAATGCCACAAAGTCATATTACTGCCTCCTTGAACTATTAGGCATCTATCAGAAGTTTCTGGACTGGGACCCCCACGATCCCTACCCAACCAGATGGGAGATGTAGTCCCGATCGTCCAGAGTTCCCTAGGCCAGCCTCTCCATCCTGGTTTCTGTCTCTCAGGCCGTTGAGAAAGATGTCTTTTGGCCTTGGTTTGCAATTCTGACGAAAAGGCTTGCCACCATCCGAACCCAATGAACCGGATCTCTTGCAACAGCTCATCAAGCGCATTATCATTTCTGTGCAATTAAAATTCTCTCCTTTATCCAACCCTGCCATCAGCAATTGCTTCACTGGGCTTCGCTTACGGAAAAATACGTGGTTTCCTGCTTTGAAGCGTTGGGGTCAAAAGAACCAATTCCAGCGAGCCGGAGTAAGAAGGAAATTATTATTATATTATATTATATTATATTATATTATATTATATTATATTATATTATATTTCCATGCTCCTTTAATTGCAAAGACAATAAGCCACCAAAATGCAAAATAACCTAGAGTTGCAAGATGGTGCATTACAAAAATCCACACCTATCTTGCATCCACATTGCAGAATTACACCACAATTGCATCCACACTGCAGAATTATACCAGATGCATCCACATTGCGGAAATATATATGCATCCACATCTGTGGAATGATGTCCAGGGTGGGAAAAAACCCTCTTGTCTACAATTGGCCACCTTGATTAGCATTTAATGGCCTTGCAGCTTCAAAGCCTGGCTGCTTCCTGCCTTGGCGTGGGGTGTTCAAAAAGTTCTAGAATCAGGACGGTAAATAAAGAGCAGCACTTAAAAAAAAAAACAGTGAAATTCCAGACAGGAAACAATCAAGGCCAACTAATACCTCTCAACAAAGGATTGCGCCATGCAGCCATGCTTTGAAGCTGCAAGGCCATTCAATGCTAATCAAGGTATCCAACTGCAATATTCACACTTGCCTCAAACCTCTCAACAAAGGATTTCCCCAGGCAGGAAGCAGCCATGCTTTGAAGCTGCAAGGCCATTCAATGCTAATCAAGGTATCCAATTGCAATATTCACACTTGCCTCAAACAGACAAGAGTTCTTTCACCCTGGACACAGTAAATAAAAAACAAATCTCAAACACAGGGGAACGCCAGACAAGAAATAATCACACCTAATCACCTCTCAACAAAGGAATTTCCCAGGCAGTAACAAGCCACACTTAAAAACTGTCAGGCCATCAAATGCTAATCAAAGTGGCCAATTGAAACATTCACACCTAGCTCCAACAGACAAGAGTTCTTTCTCTCACTCTGGATATCATTCCACAGATATATAAACCCATTTTTCTAGTTTCCAACAGAACTCACAACCTGCCATAGATGTGGGCAGAATGTCAGGAGATAATGCTTCTGGAGCATGGCCAGACAGCCTGAAAAACTCACAGCAACCCACAGACAAGAGTTCTTTCTCCCACTGTGAATATCATTCCAGATATATAAACCCAATTTTTCTAGTTTCCAACAGAACTCACAACCTCTGAGAATGCCTGCCATAGATGTGGGCGAAATGTCAGGAGAGAATGCTTCTGGAATATGGCCAGACAGCCTGAAAAACTCATAGAAACCCAGTGATTCTGGCCCTGAAAGCCTTCGACAATAATATGAATTGATAATAATAGTGAATACATTTATAATACAGTGAAGAAGAATAATGATATGAAAAATAAAAAAGTAAATAATAAGAAGAATAAACGAAAAAGGTAAGTAATAGTACTGAGGTTAAAATTATTAGTAGTAATAATAATAATAATAATGATAATAATAATCTATTTGCTTTATTTCCATGCCACCATTCTCCCGATATAGGGACTCAAAGCAGCTAACGACAAATCATTGTATATAATAAAAGTACATCCTGCGACCGTCATCAAATGACCAATAAAGACCAAACTTGGCATACAGAACCGCCATTACCCACTTTCTCTAATAACCTGGGCAGCGTCGGGTCCCCAAGCTAGTATGACATAATACAAACTGAAAACAAAATATGGGTATGTAAATAAAAGCAAATTAACTCTTCGTGTCATGCAAATATTTAAATATATAATTTTATTATTAGCATTTCTTGCAAAAAAAATCCCACTTTTTTTGATACCAATTGAACTCTTTGTGTCATGCAATATAATAAATATTTAAATATATTTCAAAACTAAGCATCCATTGCAAAAGTCTCATTTTTTTGGTACCAACAAAGAGTCTTGCAGGATCCGAAAACTAGCACAGTTTGGGACCCAAAGGTTGGAGTTTCTCTGCGGTCAAACTCAAAGGGCCAGAACGGCCATAGAAGGGAGGCAGTACCTGCAAATGATGATGAAGAACTTGACCAGCAAGAGGGCCTGGTGGAGGCCAGCTTCGGCCACTTCTTGGCGGGAGACCTGGGAGACGCAGTGCGCCAGCTGTTGGGTCAGCACCTGCAGGACGTCACGGGGAAGCAGGGGGATCTCTGAGACCGACTCCTCCGGCCTGGGGAAAAACACACACAACACACATGAACTGGCTCCGGTCTCATGGGTCACCAAGTCTCATGCGCACCTCCGTTTTCAAAACCATGAAACCAAAAAAGTACAGTGTTCCCTCACTTATCGCGGGGGTTCCATTCCAGGACCACCCACGATAAGTGAAACTCCGCGAAGTAGAGACGCCATGTTAATTTTAATATTTATACATTATTTTATATATTTGATATATTTTTTCTTACCCGTGCTTCCTTACCTGTCTCCCGGCCCATGCCAAGGGCGCCTGCCTGCCTCCCTGGCCTCCGCAGAACCTCCGGAGCCACGCAGGCAACTGTTGGGGTTCAGCCTGAGTTTGAACTTGAACCTGATTCTCTGTTTGTTCCTCCTGATGCTAATGAAAGTATATTTACTGATGCTAATGAAAATGTACTTCTTAATGTCAATGCTCCTGAAATCAGTGAGGAAGAAACTTCTGTAGATTTGGAAAATGAAATTACCAGTGTTCATGAGAATGTTTCAGAGGGAAGCCATGACCTTTCACTCCCTTCTGCACCTGGGAACCTTAATGAGAATAGAAGGGGCCAGATCTGACAAGACAGGAGTCAATCACTCAGCTTACGAAGGTCTTCCAGATTAAAAGAAATACAAACAACGGCTTCAAAGCAGGGAGGCGTTTCACGAAACCAATTCCTCGGCTGTAAGTGCCTTCCGCCAGGCTGACTTTCTCAGTTCAGGCATCGTTTTAGATTGATGAAGACCTTGGCAGTTCTCCCAGATTCCCTGGCCATCGTCTTGAAAGATTTCTAGGACATCAAGTACGGTTAGTGGATTGCTAACAGGTTCCAGTATTTTACAGTGTGGCTTTGGGTTTTGATCTTGTTCATGGAAATTCATGTTTGCTGATTTTGTTGTGGCTTTTGACTTGCATTTTTCCTTTATTTTGTAACCATTTTTCTTCAATAAAAAGGATTGTTTTTCACAGTCAAGTGTGGTGGATAGTTATCTTAGGGCCTCGTTTCCTGCTCTGGATTGCAACAGCAGCAGCAGGCCAGGGAGGCAGGGGTCTCTGGCCTCCCTGGATGTAAACATTTAGCATTTTTAGTAAATATTTAATATTAATATTTTCAAAAAACAGCGAGGGAGGAAAGAGGGAAGAAAAGAAGGATATAGACTACTGCAACACACTCTACATGGGGCTGCCTTTGAAGACTGTCCGGAAGCTTCAAATGGTCCAACAGACGGCAGTGAGATTGCTAACAAGAGCAGCGCTCAGGGAGCATACAACTCCTCTGCTGCGCCAACTCCACTGGTTGCCAGTCCGCTACCAGGGACAATTCAAAGTGCTGGCCTTAGCCTATAAAGCCCTAAACCAGTGGTTCTCAGCCTTCCTAACGCCGCAACCCCTTTATATAGTTCCTCATGTTGTGATGACCCCCAACCCTAAAATTATTTTTGTTGCTACTTCATAACTAGAGTTTTCTTACTGTTATGAATCATCATGTAAATATCTGATAGGCAGGATGTATTTTCATTCTCTGGACCTTGGGATTTGTAGTTGCTGGGATTTATAGTTCACCTATGATCAAAGAACATTCTGAACTCCACTAGAGATGGAATTGACCCAAACTTGGCACACAGAACGCCCATAACCAGCAAAAAATAATGAAAGGGTTAAGTGAGCATTGGCCTTGAGTTTGGGAGTTGTAGTTCACCTATCTCCAGGAAGCACTGTGGACTCAAACAATGATAGATCTGGACTAAACTTGGCACGAATACTCAATATGCCCAAATGTGAACACTGTTGGGAGTTTGGGGAAAATACACCTTGACATTTGGAAGTTGTAATTGCTGGGATTTATAGTTCACCTACAATCAGAGAGCATTCTGAACCACACCAACAATAGAATTGGGCCAGACTTCCCACACAAAACTCCCATGACCAGCAGAAAATACTGTGTATCCTGATGGTCTTTGGCGACCCCTCCAACACCTCATCGCGACCCCCCCAGGGGTCCCGACCCCCAGGTTGAGAAACACTGCCCTAAACGGTTCTGGCCCAATTTACCTGTCTGAACATATCTCCCCTTACGAACCATTGAGAACTTTAATATCATCTGGGGAGGCCCTGCTCTCGATCCTGCCTTGGTCACAAGTACATCTGGCGGGGACAAGAGACAGGGCCTTCTCAGTGGTGGCCCCTCAGCTATGGAACGCCCTCCCTAAGGATATCAGATGGGTTTCCTCCTTTTTAACGTTTCGGAGGAAAGTTACGACGTGGCTGTTTGAACAAGCGTTTACAAATGTTGAGTGACTGATATAGGGAACGGAATGACCAGACGATGGAATTGGACAATGTTTTAACAAGGAGACGCTAATGATGTTGGTTTTAGTGTTCTGTTGTGGTTAAATATTGTTTTAATTTGTATTTTGATATTATGTGTACTGATTTGTTGTAAACCGCCTTGAGTCGCCGATAGGCTGAGAAGGGCAGTATACAAATACAGTAAACAAAATAAATAAATAAGGGTGAAAGGGAGAAATGGGAAGGATGGAAGGAGAAAGAGGGAGAGAGGGAAGGAGGGAGGAAAGAGGGAAGGAAAGAAAAACAAAAAGGGAGGGAGGGAGGGAAGGATGGAAGAAAGGAAAGAAGGGAGGGAGGGAGGAACAAGAGAAGGAAGGATGAAAGGAAGGAAGGGAAGGATAAAGAAAAGTTAGAAGGAAGAAAGGAAGGAAGGAAGGGAAGGAGGAAGGAACAAAAGAAGGAATGAAAGGAAGGAAGGATAAAGGAAAGTTAGACGGAAGGATGAAAATAAGGGAGGGAAGGATAAAGGAAAGTTAGAAGGGAGGGAGGGAGGGAGGGAGGGAGGGAGGGAAGGAGGGAGGAACAAGAGAGGAAGGATGAAAAGGAAGGAAGGGAAGGATAAAGGAAAGTTAGAAGGAAGGAAGGAAGGAAGGAAGGAAGGAAGGAAGGAAGGAAGGAAGGAAAGAAAGGAGGGAGGGAGGGAGGGAGGGAGGGAAGGAAGGAAGGAAGGAAGGAAGGAGGAAGGAACAAGAGAAGGAAGGATGGGAAGGGAAGGGAAGGATAATTAGAAGGAAAATTAGAAGGAAGGAAGGAAGGACGGAAGGAAGGAAGGAAGGAGAAAGATGGAGAGAGGGAGGAAAGACAGAAGGAAGGAAAGACAAAAGGGAGGGAGGGAAGGATGAAAGGGTGGAAGGAAGGAGAAAGGAACAAGAGAAGGAAGGATGAAAGGAAGTAAGGGGAGGATAAAGGAAAGTTGGAAGGAAGGAAGGAAGGAAGGAAGGAAGGAAGGAAGGAGAAATGGAGAGAGGGAGGAAAGACAGAAAGAAGGAAAGACAAAAGGGAAGGAGGGAAGAATGAAAGGGTGGAAGGAAGGAAAGGAGGAAGGAAAGAGAAAAGGAAGGAAGGGCGAAAGGGTTGAAAGATAAGAGAAAGAGGGAGGGAAGGAAGAAGGAAAGAGAGTAGGAAGGAAGGATAGGATGGTGAGAGACGGGAGGGCCTGAGAAAAGAGTCCAAGTAGCTGCATCCGGCTCTCAGGCATGGGTTTGCCTATACCTGGGTTAGACTACAACTCCCATACAACTCTCAGACAAGGAAAAAGTTGCATTTGTTGAACCCAAAGCCCAAAATGGCCGTCCGTTTGGATACAGATCACAAAATGCAGTGGAAGCTTTTTCTTTGGGAGCTTTTAAGCACAGGCTGGAGGGCCATCTGCCGGGAGGGCTTTGTTGGTGTCTTTCAGAAAAGGGTTGGACTGGATGGCCTTTGGGAGTCTCTTCCAACTCTTTGACTCAATGTGACACTTGCCCAGAGAAATCCTTAGAGATGGGGAAAGAGAAAAAGAACGGCACCCCAGAAGGCTCTTCCTGGGCCGTTATTGCACCAGGGGTTCCTGTTTGGCAAGGCGGCGAGCGCAGTGTGGAAATGACACAGATCCTCCCCGACCGCAGGCAAAGAGAGCATCCAAAAGCGAAGCAGGGAAAGGGAAAAAGAAGCCAAAGGTGGGAGACAAAGGGCAAGCCGTTTTGGAAAGCGGAACTTTGTTGGTGCCTTGCCAAGCTTGCTGGGCTGAAAGGGTGCGCATCATGCGATCCCCACAGACCTGCAGGTTCCCAAGTTATCATATACAGTGTGCTTTCTGAATTGTTACCAGAGGGTTCCCACGAGAGAGAACAGCAAGATAGCAAGCACCGCACCTGCAGAAATTAATGAGCAAGTAGATAACAAGCAAAGAGATAGACGGGAAGAGATCAATCAAAACAGGAGAGCCGAGCAATGGCTTCGGCACTCTGCCAGGCTCCGACAGAAAACGATAAAGAGAAACCAATTTCTGAACGCTAGTGACCTCGCTAACGAGGGGATAAAAGTCCCAAGTTTAGGATATGTAGTCAGATGAAGCATTGGCAAGCCGAAATACAACACCGCCTGAGCTCTGCAAGCGCAGCATTTTTCCGAATGAAGCAGAGAGTGTTTGAGGACCGGGACATCCGTAGGGATACCAAGGTGCTTGTTTATAAAGCTATTGTCCTCCCAACCTGCTCTATGCCTGTGAGACGTGGACTGTCTACAGACGTCACATGCAACTCCTGGAACGTTTCCATCAGCGCTGCCTCCGGAAAATCCTGCAAATCTCTTGGGAAGACAAGCGGACAAACGTCAGTGTGCTGGAAGAAGCAAAGACCACCAGCATTGAAGCGATGGTCCTCCGCCACCAACTCCGCTGGACCGGCCACATTGTCCGGATGCCCGACCACCGTCTCCCAAAGCAGCTGCTCTACTCCGAACTCAAGAACGGAAAACGGAATGTTGGAGGACAGGAAAAGAGATTTAAAGATGGGCTCAAAGCCAACCTTAAAAACTCTGGCATAGACAGTGAGAACTGGGAAGCTCTGGCCCTTGAGTGCTCCAGCTGGAGGTCAGCTGTGACCAGCAGTGCTGCAGAATTTGAGGAGGCACGAGTGGAGGGTGAAAAAGAGAAGCGTGCCAAGAGGAAGGCGCGTCAAGCCAACCCCGGCCGAGACCGCCTTCCACCTGGAAACCAATGCCCTCACTGCGGAAGCAGATGCAGAGCAAGAATAGGGCTCCACAGCCACATACGGACCCACAAGAATATTGGAAGACAATCATCCTCGGAAAGCGAGGGATCGCCTAAGTAAGAAAAGTAAGTGTTCAGAATCCTGCTAAATTCTCGTCCTTGTTTCATGGAAGCCTTGCTTTGAAGATTCATGCTAAGACACTTCTTGTTCAATGGTTTTGATTCCTGGATTTCATGATTGTTTACCCAAGCCTTGGATCAATGTATTCCTGATTTTCTGGACTGTATCAGAGATGTGTGGACTTTGTTTTTATGGACTTTGCTGAACTCTACCTTGGACTAATTTGTTCCTGCTTATCTTCTTACCTAATTGGGTTTACCTATTCCTTTACAGTGCTTTTTTACTTTGCTGCTTTTTACTTATCTTCAATAAAAGGATTGTTTTTCCTACTCAACGTGTAGTGTTTTAAAGTTAGTGGGTTATTCCTGTCCTGGAGTGCAACATATACAAGCCGTCCCTGAATTGTGTTAATAATAACAACAACAACAACAACATTTATTATTGTGTTTGTTATTATGTTTATTTATACCCTGCTTTTTCTCTCCACAACAAGACTCAAAGCAGCTATTGAACTTCATTTGTTGACGTTTATTTTGTTAGTTTTGACCAATCAGTTTTCAAAGAAGTTAAGGCTATTTTGAATCTGAATTCTGGGGGAATTTATTAGCCATCCCTCCTATTTGTGTCTCCTTTGCAACTACAATTTGGTTTTTTATGCTATCCTGCAAAAGGTACAGAATTCAGACCGTTCCCATTCATGCCATAGGTATTTCATGCTATGGTTTCTGGAAACAGTAACTGCCGTTCCCCAAGCGTCCATGTCTCCAATGGGATAAACATTTACCTTCTTGGTTCCAGCGAATGCACCGCAATGATCTTCTCAAAATTTGCAACGAACGCTTCCAGCCATTGCTGCAGTTTTGCCAAGTCTTTCTGGAAAAGAGCAGAGAAAGCAGAGATCAGAAAACATTGCATTTACACTGCAGAATGAATGCAGTTTGACCCCACTTTAACTCCAGTGGCTCACTGCTATGTAACCCCGAGATCTGTAGTTTTATAAGCTCTCTAGACTTCTCTTCTTTCCCATCTTCGTCACTATGATACTTCATGTTGTTGATGGGAAGCTTCCCACTGGAGTGGAAATCATCTATTGGACTGATGGCAAGCTATTTAACCTCAGCAGACTGAAAGCCAAAACCAAGGTCACAACATCCGTTATAGAACTCCAATATGCTGATGATAATGTAGCCTGTGCACATTTAGAAGATGACCTACAAGCCACTCTTTGCAGAAGCATACGAGAAGCTCGGCCTCTTATTGAACATCGAGAACACCAAAGTGCTCTTCCAGCAAAAGGCACCAGCCAATCCCTCTCCAATGCCAGAAATACAGATTAATAGTGTGTTTTCATTTATTCAGAAAAATGCTGTGCTCGCAGAGCTCAGGCAGTGTTGTGTTTCGGTGTCAATGTTGACTTTTGTGGAGGGGTGGCTGCCAAGCTGGTGACCATTTTCACCAGCTTGGCAGCCACCTGTCCACAAAAGTCAACATCGACGCCAAAATACAACACTGCCTGACCTCTGCGAGTGCAGCATTTTTCTGAATGAAGGAGGGAGTGTTTGAGACCTGGGACATCCGTAGGGAGACCAAGGTGTTTGTTTATGAAGCTATTGTCCTCCCAATCCTGCTATATGCCTATGAAATGTGGACTGTCTACAGATGTCACATGCAACTCCTGGAACGATTTCATCAGCGCTGCCTCCGGAAAATCCTGCAAATCTCTTGGGAAGACAAGCGGACAAACGTCAGCGTGCTGGAAGAAGCAAAGACCACCAGCACTGAAGCGATGGTCCTCCGCCATCAACTCTGCTGGATCGGCCACGTTATCTGGACCCTGGCCGTTGAGCACTCTGGCTGGAGGTCAGCTGTGACCAGCAGTGCTGTGGAATTTGAAGAGGCATAAATAGTGGGCGAGGGCGAAACGTGCCAAGAAGACGACGCATCAAGCCAACCCTAACTGGGACCGCCTTCCACCTGGAAACCAATGCCCTCACTGTGGAAGAACATGCGGGTCAAGAATAGGGCTCCACAGCCCCAATGGACCCACTGCCAAGACACCTCACATGGAAGGCCATCATACTTGGGACAAATATGGCCTAAGTAAGACTTATCTTACTGGAAGAGTTTGGCAGGTATTGACTTTGAGTTTGGGAGTTGGAATTCACCTACATCCAGAGAGCACTGGACTCAAACAATGATGGATCTGGACCAAACTTGGCACAAATACTCAATATGCCCAAATGTGAACACTAGTGGAGTTTGCGGATAATAGACCATGACACTTGGGAGTTGGAGTTGCTGGGATTTATAGTTCACCTACAATCAAAGAGCATTCTGAACCCCACTAATAATAGAATTGGGCCAAACTTCCCACACAGAACCACCATGACCAACAGAAAACACTGGAAAGGTTTGGTGGGCATTAACCTTGAGTTTTGGAGTTGTAGTCCACCTACATCCAGAGAGCACTGTGGACTCAAACAATGATGGATCTGGACCTAACTTGTCACGAATACTCAATATGCCCAAATGTGAACACTGGTGGAGTTTGGGGATAATAGACCTTGACACTTGGGAGTTGTAGTTGCTGGGATTTATAGTTCACCTACAATCAAAGAGCATTCTGGACCTCACCAATGAGAGAATTATGCCAAACTTCCCACACAGAACCCCCATGACCAACAGAAAACACTGGAAGGGTTTGGTGGGCATTGACCTTGAGTTTGGGAGTTGGAGTTCACCTACATTCAGAGAGTACTGTGGACTCAAACAATGATGTATCTGGACTAAACTTGGCACAAATACTCAGTATGCCCAAATGGGAACACTAGTGGAGTTTGGGGATAATAGACCTTGACACTTGGGAGCTGTAGTTGCTGGGATTTATAGTTCACCTACAATCAATGAGAATTCTGGACCTCACCAATGATAGAATTGGGCTGAACTTCCCACACAGAACCCCCATGACCAATAGAAAATGCTGTGTTTTCTGATGGTCTTTGGCGACCCCTCTGACACCCCCTCGCGACCCCAAAGGGGACCTGACCCCCAAGTTAAGAAACACTGCCCTAAAGTTAGACACAACACCCTTTTCATGTGTTTAGATAATTCTATGCTGCCATACAGCACAGCTTGAAACTGCATTAAATGGTCTATAATGCATGGTATGAGTCCACATAACGACGGAAATAGCAAATAAACACCAGCAATTGGATTTGGGAAGAGGCAACGCTCCATTACCAAAAAATATCTGCTTTTTCCAAAATACAATAAAGACATTTCAAGGTTGGAACTATATAGGTTAAGGCCATGGCGCCAATGATTGTCTTCTCTCCGGGGGAATATTTATTTTGCAATGAGAAACGAGGATCCAGCCTGAACTGTGCTTTGATTGAGAGTAAATTGGACGTCAACACAGCAGGCTTCCAATATGGAGAGGTGAATCTCAAAAGCCATTTCCCTAGGAAGCATTTGCGATGGCAAAGAAAGGGGGTTTCTGCAGCAAAGGTCAAACATATATACTGTATTTCTCATATTATCTCACAAAAGACAGGCAAGGAAAAATAACTCAACTCTTACACATACAAAAGGAAGTACCACCGAGTCTCCCTTAGTCCAAATCACGTGCAAAACATTGCAAATCTGAAATACTCCAAAATGCAAAAAATCTGCGTTGCCATATAATGCAATTCGAAAAATTAAATTATATGGTCAATGCAGAGTCTTATATGCAACTAGCCATCCCCTGCCACGTGTTGCTGTGGCCCACATGGGAGTTTTGGCCCAATTCTAACGTTGGTGGGGTTCAGAATGCTCTTTGATTGTAGGTGAACTATAAATCACAGCAACTACAACTCCCAAATGTCAAGATTCTGTTTCCCCCAAACTCTGCCAGTGTTCACATCTGGGCATATCGAGTCTTCATGCAGAGTTTGGTCCAGATCCATCATTGTTTGAGTCCACAGTGATCTCTGGATGTGGGTGAACTACAACTCCAAAACCAAAGGACACTGCCCACCAAACCCTTCCAGTATTTTCTGTTGGTCATGGGAGAACTGTGTGCCAAGTTTGGTTCAATTCCATCATTTTTGGGGTTCAGAATGCTTTGTGATTGTAGATGAACTACAAATCCCAGCAACTACAACTCCCAAATGTCAAGATTCTATTTTCCACCAAACTCCGCCAGTGTTCACATTTGGGCATATTGAGTCTTCATGTAGAGTTTGGTCCAGATCCATCGTTCTTTGAGTCCACAGTGATCTCTGAATGTGGGTGAACTACAACTCCAAAACCAAAGGACACTGCCCACCAAACCCTTCTAGTATCTTCTGTTGGTCATGGGAGAACTGTGTGCCAAGTGTGGTTCAATTCCATCATTTTTGGGGTTCAGAATGCTTTGTGATTGTAGGTGAACTACAAATCCCAGCAACTACAACTCCCAAATGTCAAGATTCTATTTTCCCCCAAACTCCGCCAGTGTTCACATTTGGGCATATTGAGTCTTCATGTAGAGTTTGGTACAGATCCATCATTGTTTGAGTCCACAGAGATCTCTGCATGTAGGTGAACTACAACTCCAAAACCAAGGGCAAGACTAAAGACCTTGTAAAACTACAACTCCCACGCTTCCACAATGCAGTTTTTCCATCACAAACTGCCACGTCTTAATACTATAAGACGATGGCGAGGCAAGACTAAAGACCTTGCAAAACTACCACTCCCAGACTTCCACAATGCAGTTTCCTCATCACAAACTGCCATGTCTTAATGTTACGAGATGATGGCGAGGCAAGAATAAGACCTTGCAAAACTACAACTCCCAGGCTTCCGCAATGCAGTTTTCCCATCACAAACTGCCACGTCTTAATGCTACGAGATGATAGCGAGGCAAGACTAAAGACTTTGCAAAACTACATCTCCCAGGCTTCCACAATGCCGTTTTCCCATCACAAACTGCCACGTCTTAATAGAATAAGATGATGGTGAGGCAAGACTAAAGACCTTGCAAAACTACAACTCCCATGCTTCCACAATGCAGTATTCTCATCACAAACTGTCGCGTTTTAACATATGAGAAGATAGGAGTTGTAGCTTGGCGAGGCAAGACTCAAGACCTTGCAAAACTACATCTCCCAGGCTTCCACAATGCAGTTTTCTCATCACAAACTGCCATGTTTTAATGCTATGAGATTATAGGAGTTGTAGATCGACAAGGAAAGAGATAAGACCTTGCAAAACTACAACTTCCAGGCTTCCACAATGCAGTTTTCCCGTCACAAACTGCCACATCTTAATGCTATGAGATGATGGCGAGGCAAGAATAAGACCTTGCAAAACTACATCTCCCAGGCTTCCACAATGCAGTTTTCTCATCACAAACTGCCGCGTTTATATGCTATGAGATGATAGGAGTTGTAGCTTGGCAAGGAAAGAGGCCCAGGCTTCCACAATGCAGTTTTCCCATCACAAACTACTACATCTTAATGCTATGAGATGAGGGCAAGGCAAGACTAAAGACCTTGCAAAACTACAACTCCCAGGCTTCCCCAATGCAGTTTTCTCATCACAAACTGCCATGTCTTAATGCTATGAGATGATTGGAGTTGTAGTTTGGCGAGGCAAGACTCAAGACCTTGCAAAACTACAACTCCCAGGCTTCCACAATGCAGTTTTCTCATCACAAACTGCCATGTCTTAATGCTATGTGATGATTGGAGTTGTAGTTTGGCGAGGCAAGACTCAAGAACTTGCAAAACGACAACTCCCAGGCGCCCATAGGATTGAGGCCTTGTAGTGGCGTCAGAGCACATCAATTCTGCAATGTAGACGGACCGCTAGCCTTGCACCCAGACGGCATACTGACGGAGAAATGCAAGCCAAACTTTCATTAAAGAGACCCAAGGGAGAGAAAAGCTGATTTCCGTTGTGCGTTTCGATGCTTCCGTCTTGCAGTGATGCTTCGAGGCAAGTAGGCAAAGAACTACACATCCCAGGACTGCTAAAACCTCGCAGAGGAGACGAACGTCTCCTCTGCGAGGTTTTAGCAGTCCTGGGATGTGTAGTTCTTTGCATACTTGCCTCGAAGCATCACTGCTAATGTTTTGCAAAAGCAAAACAAAACAAGAACCAACGTTTTGCAAAAAAAAGTTCGCATTGCCAAGGGTTACCTGTCCGGGAAAGGTGCGCCATATCGGAGGACTAACCGAGCGCTCCATCATCCACCTGCAGCTCATCCATTCAGGCAATGGGTCCGAGGCTGGGGACGATGGGACGCAGGAATCCTCGCAAGAGAAAGCGCTCTGAACTGTTCCGACTTTCGGAAAAGCGAGGCTTTCTCTGCGCATCTCGGTGCAGGAAATGCCAAGTCACTATAACCGAAAAGGCACTTCCTTTCCTCTGCTGCAAGGCGTCCACCGCAAGCGCCTTCACCGTTTCAGAGGCGAGACGCTTGCCTCTGATGCAAAACGGGCCCCCGTTTCTAAATTTTGGGAAAGTCAATTCAAAGTCGTTTCATAAACAAAGAACCTGAAGACGTGTCCGTCCAGCCTCGTAAATGCATCCGGATCAGGATTCTACCGCACTGAGCCACAGACATTAAAGTGTCATCATACCACATTCATGCACTCATAGAAAGCTATGGGCCTTGGAAAACTACAATTGGCATGACCCCAGAGCACTGAGGCATGGGAATGAAAGTAGTGTTGAACTGCATTCATTCTACAGTGTAGACGCGCCCGGAGAAGGCTATGGGTTTGGTACCAGGGCTTCCAAATCTGTGGATGCTCCAATCCCATATATATCACCTAACTATATAAATAAAAATGTAATGTTCATTTGTGATACCATCAGAACTCAAAAACCACTGGGGGAATTGACACCAAATTTGGACACAAGACACTTAACAGTCCAATGTATGTCCTTCACTAAAAAAAAATGATTTTGTCATTTGGGAGTTGTAGTTCCTGGGAGTTATAGTTCACCTACAATCAAAGAGCATTCTGAATCCCACCAACAATGGAATTGAACCAAACTTGGCACACAGAACTCCCATGATCAACAGAAAACACTACAAGAGTTTGGTGGGCACTGGCATTGAGTTTGGGAGTTGTAGTTCATCTACATCCAGAGATCACTGAGGACTCAAACAATTATGGATCTGGACCAAACTCTACATGAATACTCAATATGCCCAAAAGTGAACACTGGTGGAGTTTGGAGAAAATAACCTTGACATTTGGGAGTTGTAGTTGCTGGGAGTTATAGTTCACCTACAATCAAAGAGAATGCTGAACCCCACCAATGATGGAATTGAACCAAAAGTGGCATACATGACTCCCATGACCAACAGAAAACACTAGAAGGGTTTGGTGGACATTGACCTCAAACTACAAGAGAGGAGATTCCATCTGAACATGAGGAAGAACTTCCTGACTGTGAGAGCCGTTCAGCAGTGGAACTCTCTGCCCCGGAGTGTGGTGGAGGCTCCTTCTTTGGAAGCTTTTAAACAGAGGCTGGATGGCCATCTGTCAGGGGTGATTTGAATGCAATATTCCTGCTTCTTGGCAGAATAGGGTTGGACTGGATGGCCCATGAGGTCTCTTCCAACTCTTTGATTTTATGATTCTATGACCTTGAGTTAGGGAGTTGTAGTTCACCCACATCCAGAGAGAACTGTGGACTCAAACAATGAAAAATCTGGACCAAACTTGGCATGGATATTCAACATGCCCAAATGTGAACAGTGTTGTCGTTTGGGGAAAACGGACCTTGACATTTGGGAGTTGTAGTTGCTGGGATTTATAGTTCACCTACAATCAAAGAGCATTCTGAACCCATGTACATGGTTTTGTGGTAAATGATGAGGTTTGGTATCGTGGCTTCCAAATCTGTGGATGCTCAAATCCCATTATCCATCACAGAGCAATAAAATACTGCTGCTTATTGAAAATGATAAATATTACGGTAGAATATGGTGCTGCCTTGGAATGTGATGGAATCTCCTTCTCTGGAGGGTTTTCCAGCAGAGGCTTGATGGCCATCTGTCGGGAGGGCTTGGATGGTGTCTCCCTATCTGGAAGAAGGGAGTTGGACTCAATGACCTTTGGGGTTCCCAATCCACTTGAAGGATTCTGAGGGAGTCTCCTTCTCTGGAAGTTTGTAAGCAGAGGCTGGTTGGCCATCTGTCGGGAGGGCTTTTATGGTGTCTTCCTTTATGGCAGAAAGGAGTTGGACTAGATGGCCTTTGGGGGTCTCTTCCAGTTCCTTTATTCTATGAGGGCCGACTATATACTGTTAATTATTATTATTTAATTAAACTAAAACAAACGCAAGGAAAGGAGTATGGAGGCTGGCTTGCAGGCAATGCAAATGCAGATGTGTACATCCTCCCCGGGAGTTTTGCAACCCCGCAGTTCCCTTCCAGCACAATCAATTGGGCAATTCGGGTTGAACAAGGGAGGACGCTGCAAAAGGAGGGGCCGGCCAGGTTGCATCTTGCCTTTTCTTTGCAATCCAAGGAAGCCATATATACATATATACTTAGTCACTTATATATACAAACAACGGCACACAATGCAGACTGTAAAAGGCGTCTTTTGACATTTATATTATTGCATTACAGAAGATGCTGCATCACGTTTGCACCGACACTCGCTGAGAAAGGAAAGCAGAATACGAACACTGATAATAATAATAATACAAGCACACAAAAAAAGAAATAATACTTTAAATAAAAATGACAATGAAATCAATGTTAACTGCCATTTTAACTTTGACGAAAGAAGTGATGAGTGGAGTGCCATCCGCAGGGTTCCGTCCTGGGCCGGTCCTGTTCAACATCTTTATTAATGACTTAGATCAGTGTTTCTCAACCTGGGGGTCAGGACCCCTGGGGGGGGGGTCGCGAGGGGGTGCCAGAGGGGTCGCCAAAGACCATCAGAAAACATAGTATTTTCTGTTGGTCATGGGGGTTCTGTGTGGAAAGTTTGGTCCAATTCTATCCTTGGTGTGGTTCAGAATACTATTTCATTGTGGGTGAACTATAAATCCCAACAATTACAACTCCCAAATGGCAAGGTCTATTTTCTCCAAACTTTAGCAGTGTTCACATTTGGGCATATTGAGTATTTGTGCCAAGATTGATCCAGATCCATCATTGCTTGGGTCCACAGTGTTCTCTGGATGTAGGTGAACTACAACTTCAAAAACTCAAGGTCATTGTCCACCAGACCTTCCCAGTGTTTTCTCTTGGTCATGGGAATTCTGTGTGCCAAGTTTGATTCAATTCCATCACTGGTGGAGTTCAGAAGGCTCTGAGATTTTAGGTGAACTATAAATCCCAGCAACTCCCGCATTACCAAATGACAAAATCAATCACCCCCAACCCTACCAGTATTCAAATTTGGGTCTATTGGGTATTTGTGCCAAATTTGATCCAGTGACTGAATATACATCCTGCATATCAGATATTTACATTACGATCCATAACTGTAGCAAAACTACCGTTATGAAGTAGCAACGAAAATAACGTTATGGTTGGGGGTCAACACAACATGAGGACCTGTATTAAGGGGTCACGGCATTCGGAAGGTTGAGAACCACTGACTTAGATGAAGGGCTAGAAGGCATGATCATCAAGTTTGCAGATGACACCAAATTGGGAGGGAGAGCCAATACTGTAGAGGACAGGAGCAGGATTCAAAACGATCTTGACCGATTAGAGAGATGATTGGCCAAAACTAACAAAATGAAGTTCAACAGGGACAAATGCAAGATACTCCACTTTGGCAGGAAAAACGAAATGCAAAGATACAGAATGGAGGACGAGGCCTGGCTCGAGAGCAGGACGTGTGAAAAAGATCTTGGAGTCCTCGTGGACAACAAGTTAAGCATGAGCCAACAATGTGATGTGGCGGCAAAAAAAGCCAATGGGATTTTGGCCTGCATCAATAGGAGCCTAGTGTCTAGATGTTGGGAAGTAATGCTCCCCATGCTCTATTCCGCTTTGGTTAGACCACACCTGGAATATTGTGTCCAATTCTGGGCAACACAATTGAAGAGAGATATTAACAAGCTGGAATGTGTCCAGAGGAGGGCGACTCAAATGATCAAGGGTCTGGAGAACAAGCCCTATGAGGAGCGGCTGAAGGAGATGGGCATGCTTAGCCTGAAGAAGAGAAGGCTGAGAGGAGACACTATAGCCATGTATAAATATGTGAGAGGAAGCCACAGGGAGGAGGGAGCAAGCTTGTTTTCTGCTTCCCTGGAGACTAGGATTGGAAGTCATCTATCAGACAGATGGCAAGCTATTTAACCTCAGCAGACTGAAACCCAAAACCAAGGTTACAACAACATCTGTTATAGAACTCCAGTATGCTGATGACAATGTCGTCTGTGCAAATTCAGAAGAAGATCTACAAGCCACTCAAACACCTTCACAGAAGCATGCAAGAAGCTTGGCCTGTCACTGAACATCGAGAAAACCAAAGTGCTCTTCCAGCAGTCACCAGGCAATCCCTCCCCAAAGTCAACATTGACACCAAAATACAACACTGCCTGAGCTCTGCGAGTGCAGCATTTTTCTGAATGAAGCAGAGAGTGTTTGAGGACCGGGACATCCGTAGGGATACCAAGGTGCTTGTCTATAAAGCTATAGTCCTCCCAACCCTGCTATATGCCTGCGAAACGTGGACTGTCCAAAGACGTCACATGCAACTCCTGGAACGATCCCATCAGTGCTGCCTCCGGAAAATCCTGCAAATCTCTTGGGAAGACAAGCGGACAAACGTCAGTGTGCTGGAAGAAGCAAAGACCACACGCATTGAAGCGATGGTCCTCTACCATCAATGTGGCTGGGCCGGCCACGTTGTCCGGATGCCTGACCACCATCTCCCAAAGCAGTTGCTCTACTCTGAACTTAAGAACGGAAAACGGAACGTTGGTGGACAGGAAAAGAGATTGAAAGATGGGCTCAAAGCCAACCTGAAAAACTCTGGCATAGACACTGAGAACCGGGAAGCCCTGGCCCTTGAGCGCTCCAGCTGGAGGTCAGCTGTGACCAGCAGTGCTGCGGAATTCGAGGAGGCACGAGTGGAGGGTCAAAGAGAGAAACGTGCCAAGAGGAAGGCACGTCAAGCCAACCCCGACCAGGACCGCCTTCCACCTGGAAACCAATGCCTTCACTGTGGGAGAAGATGCAGGTCAAGAATAGGGCTCCACGGCCACCTACAAATCCACAAGGAAACCCATCATGGAAGACCATCTTATTCGTCCAACAAAGGATCACCTAAGTAAGTAAGTAAGCCACACCAGAGGCACTCTAAGCAGCCAGCAACTGGTAGAAGGAAATCTAGTATAATGCCAAGTTTTTAAATCTTTGTGTTTTTAAAGTACATCACAACTGTACCCTTGGGTTCGCTTTTGGTACGATAAATAAATAAAGCAAATTGATATGTATATGTTTTTACAGTTTTTCTGTTTTACTTTTATGTTATTGTCTGAAGCTGGCATTGAATTATTGCCATAGTTTGTAAGCTGCCCTGAATCCCTCTTTGGGGGTGAGAAGGGCGAGATATAAGTACAGTAAACAAACAAATAAATAGTAAACGATACTGGAAAACACCACTGTTTCCTTATGGTGCAGTTTGATCCCGCTTGACCTGCAATGGCTCAAGGCTATGGACTCATGGGAGTGTTGTTGTTGTTGTTGTTGTTGTTGTTGTTATGTTTACTTATATCTCGCTTTTTCTTTTCGTAAGGTGACTCAAAGCAGCTAACATTAAAAGCATTGCAATACAATTACATTACTACACACACAATACACAATATTAAGGAAAGTGTATGGAGTGTATGATCAAAACATACTGCTTCTTATTTATAAAAATATATAAATACACAATATTAAGGAGAGTGTATGGAGAGAGCGCAAACACTCAGCACTCTTGGTCAGAGAAGACGAAAGATCTGGCAAAACAACAACTCCCAGCATCCCATAACATTAAGCCAAGGTGGCTAATGAGGTGTTAAACTGCATTAACTCCACAGTGTAGATTCACCAAAGGGGAAGACGAAGCTAATCTCAACCACATCACAAATTGAACACAGTGAGCGGCATTAATAAGCAACGGTGATGTTCACGCAACTGGAAGAAGAAGAGAAAGTGGCCTGATGCGCCGAATCAGGAGGATTGTTTTGGCCCCAAAGCTGCGCCTTGACACTTCCACCTATAAGATGTTAAACTGCTTTAACTCCACAGTGTAGATCCACCGAAGGGGAAGACGGAGCTAATCTCAACCACATCACAAATCAAATAAGCAACGGCGATGTTCACACAACTGGAACAAGAAGAGAAAGTGGCCTGATGCACCGAATCAGGATCTGAAAGGCTGAGGATTGTTTTGGCCCCAAAGGTGCGCCTTGACACTTCTACCTATGAGATGCTAAACTGCATTAACTCCTCAATGTAGATGCACCGAAGGGGAAGATGAAGCTAACCTCAACCACATCGCAAATCGAACAGAGCGAGCGGCATGAATAAGCAACGGCAATGTTCATGCAATAAGAAGAGAAAGTGGTCTGATGCATAGAATTAGGATCTGAAAGGCTGAGGATTGTTTTGGCCCCATACGTGCACCTTGACACTTCCATCTACGAGATGCTAAACTACATTAACTCCTCAGTATAGATGCACCAAAGGGGAAGATGAAGATAATCTCAACCACATTGCAAATCGAACAGAGCGAGCGGCATTAATAAGCAACGGTGATGTTCACGCAACTGGAACAAGAAGAGAAAGTGGCCTGATGCGCCGAATCAGGATCTGAAAGGCTGAGGATCGTTTTGGCCCCAAAGATGCACCCTAAGATGCACCTCTAAGATGTTAAACTGCATTAACTCCACAGTGTAGATGCACTGAGGGGAAGACGAAGCTAATCTCAACCACATCACAAATCGAACAGAGCGAGCGGCATTAATAAGCAACGGCGATGTTCATGCAACTGGAACAAGAAGAGAAAGTGGCCTGATGCACCGAATCAGGATCTGAAAGGCTGAGGATTGTTTTGGCCCCAAAGGTGTGCCTTGACACTTTCACCTATGAGATGCTAAACTGCATTAACTCCACAGTGTAGATGCACCAAAGGGGAAGACGAAACTAATCGCAACCACATCACAAATTGAATACAGTGAGCGGCATTAATAAGCAACGGTGATGTTCACGCAACTGGAACAAGAAGAGAAAGTGGCCTGATGTGCTGAATCAGGATGTGAAAGGATGAGGATTGTTTTGGCCCCAAAGGTGTGCCTTGACACTTCCACCTATGAGATGTTAAACTGCATTAACTCCACAGTGTAGATGCACCGCAGGCGAAGACGAAGCTAATCTCAACCACATCACAAATTGAACAGAGCGAGCGGCATTAATAAGCAACGGCGACGTTCACACAAGTGGAACAAGAAGAGAAGTGCTGAATCAGGATCTGAAAGGCTGAGGATTGTTTTGGCCCCAAAGGTGCACCCTGACACTTCCACCCATGAGATGTTAATCTGCATTAACTCCACAGTGTAGATGCACCACAGGCGAAGACGAAGCTAATCTCAACCACATCACAAATCGAACACAGCGAGCGGCATTAATAAGCAACGGCAATGTTCACACAAGTGGAACAAGAAGAGAAAGTGGCCTGATGCGCCGAATCCGGATCTGAAAGGCTGAGGATTGTTTTGGCCCCAAACATGCGCCTCGCCACTTCCGCCTATGAGTCCGGGACACACTGAACAACTTCCTGCTTTCGGAATCACTCTCAACGAATTCAGGTTTTGCAAGAAGAAGATAGCATATATTCCACAGTGTCGATGCATCCAAATATATATAAACAGGCCTGGACCAACTTGGGCCCTCCGGGTGTTTTGGACTCCAACTCCCACAATTCCTAACAGCCTACTGGCTGTTAGGAATTGTGGGAGTTGGATTCCAAAACACCCGGAGGGCCCAAGTTGGTCCAGGCCTGTTAATATACACTTTGGGGATTTGCAACCACCCTGCAATGTGGGAAAGTCTCCTGCTTTGTTTCCTGGTCTGTGGTTTTCGAGGAGGGGCTCCAAAAGTCCTGTATTTTTCCCTATTCCTCTTTCTGACACCAGATTAGGAAACCAAGCCTAAACGTTTGCACGCTCTCCTTGAAAAAATGCAGCATCCTTTTGAAAGATATGTTTGGCACCACTATACCTTCCCGATCCCAATGGAGAGTTATAGTTTGGGGAGACCCCAGCTTAAAGACCTTGGAAAACTACAGCTCCATTGATTCCACAGCATTGAGTTCAAAGTGGTGTCAAACTGCATCCATTCACAGCTTTCGCTTTGAAAACACTTTGCCACCGAATCCCGGCTTTGAACATGTTTTGCTTACACTTCAGAAAGACAGCCAGTGAAACCAGCAAGCCCAGTTTGCCTCGGTTGAATGCGTTCAGCACTAAATCCTCACCTTAAGGTCGAAACCTTGCTGCTCAAGCAAAGCGAGGGTGCAACCTTTCCAGAAATCCTGATTTAGAGACTTCTCAGGCCTTGATTGGCTCAATTATGCATTGCTCAGGCTGGTGATTGGCTGGGAACTCCCTATAGAAATTCCCTTAGTGCAATGGTTCCTTATGTTGTGGTGACCCTCAAACATAACATTGTTGGGTTGTTGTAGGTTTTTTCGGGCTATATGGCCATGTTCTAGAGGCATTCTCTCCTGACGTTTCACCTGGCAGTGCCCGGGGCAATCTTTTGTTGAGAGGTGATTACGAGAACACAGAAATTATTTGAGAACACAGAAATGCCGGATCATGCTAACAACCACCATGTCAGACTACACAGAGAAGCCACTGAAATCCACAAGCATGTGGACAATTTCGACAGGAAGGAGGAAACCATGAAAATGAACAAAATCTGGCTACCAGTATTGAAAAACCCTAAAATTACCACAGCAAAACAATCTGGGACACCTAACCACCTCTCAACAAAAGATTGCCCCAGACACTGCCAGGCACTCAAATGCTAATCAAGGTGGTCAGATGAAACATTCGCACCTAGCTCCAGCAGACAAGAGTCCTTTGTCCCACCCTTGTCATTATTCCACAGATATGTAAACCCATTTTCCTAGTTTCCAACAGACCTCACTACCTCTGAGGATGCTTGCCATAGATGCAGGCAAAACATCAGGAGAAAATGCCTCTAGACCATGGCCATATAGCCTGAAAAAACCTAAAACAACCCAGTGATTCTGGCCATGAAAGCCTTCGACAATACTTATACATTGTTTTCATAACTCTCACTTTGCTATTGTTATGAATCATAATGTAAATATCTGATATGCAGGATGTATTTTCATTCACAGGACCAGATTTGGCACAAAGACCCGATACGCCCAAATTGGAATACTGGTGGGGTTGATTTTGTCATTTGGGAGTTGTAGTTGCTGGGATTTATAGCTCACCTACAATCAAAGAGCACTGTGGACTCAAACAATGATGGATCTGGACCTAACCTGGCACACAGACTCAATATGCCCATATGTGAACACTGGTGGAATTTGGGGAAAATAGACCTTGCCATTTGGAAGTTGTAGTTTCTGGGATTTATAGTACACCTACAATCAAAGAGCATTCTGAACTCCACCAAAGATGGAATAGAACCTAACTTGGCACACAGAACTCCTACGACCAAAAGAAAATACTGGAAGAGCTTGGTGGGCATTGGCCTTGAGTTTGGGAGTTGTAGTTCATTTACATCCAGAGAGCACTGTGGATTCAAACAATGATGGGTCTGGACCAAACTTGGCAGTAATTCACAAAATGCCCGAATGTGAACACTGGTGGAATCTGGGGAAAATAGACCTTGACACTTGAGAGTTGTAGTTGCTGGGATTTATAGTACACCTACAATCAAAGAGCATTCTGAACTCCACCAATGATAGAATTGAACCAAACTTGGTACACAGAACTCCTACGACCAAAAGAAAATACTGGAAGAGCTTGGTGGGCATTGACCTTGAGTTTGGGAGTTGTAGTTCACCTACATCCAGAGAGCACTGTGGACTCAAACAATGATGGATCTGGACCTAACCTGGCACACAGACTCAATATGCCCATATGTGAACACTGGTGGAATTTGGGGAAAATAGACCTTGCCATTTGGAAGTTGTAGTTTCTGGGATTTATAGTACACCTACAATCAAAGAGCATTCTGAACTCCACCAATGATAGAATTGAACCAAACTTGGTACACAGAACTCCTACGACCAAAAGAAAATACTGGAAGAGCTTGGTGGGCACTCAGCTTGAGTTTGGGAGATGTAGTTCACCAACATCCAGAGAGAACTGTGGATTCAAACAATGAGGGGTCTGGACCAAACTTGGCACCAATACTCAATATGCCCAAATATGAACACTGGTTGAGTTTAGGGAAAATTAAACCTTGATATTTGGGAGTTGTAGTTTCTGGGATTTATAGTTCATCTACAATCAAAGAGCACCCTGAACCCCACCAATGATAGAATTGGGCCAGACTTATCACACAGAACCACCATGACCAACAGAAAATACTGTGTTTTCTGATGGTCTTTGGAGACCCCTCTGACGACCCCCAGGTTGAGAAACCCTGCCTTAGTGTCTTTGGGAGGTATCTACACTGTGGAATGAATGCAGTTTGGCTCCAATTTAGCTGCTACAGCTCAATGCTATGGAGTCCTGGGAGTTTTAGTTTTATAAGGCCTTTAACTTTCTCTGACAAACTACACCACTTAGAATTCCACAGCATTGTGCCCTGGTGATTTCAAAGTGGTGCTCAAGCACATCAAACCTAGATGCACTCTCAGACAGCGCAAACACGATAGTACAAGACAGTGGTGGGAATGCTGTGGACCGTACCGAACTACAAATCCCAGTGTTCCATCAGAGGGAGCCAAGGTAGTGAAAGTGGCATCAAACTGCTTTCACTACACCACGCGAACACACCTGCAAAGTCCAAAATAGGTCTATATGTTGGCAGCAACTGCTCCAATGTGGTGTAAATCAACCCCAAATCCAGCTTAGCGGGCAAATATAGACTTTGGGTGCATCTACACTGGAGAATCAATGCAGTTAGACACAACTTTAGCTGCCATGACTCAATGCTGTGGAATCCTGAGAGTTGTAGTTTTGCACAGTCTGTAGCTTTCTCTTCCCAAAAAGTGCTGGAGTCTCCCCAAACTACAAATCCTAGGATTCTTCAGCCTTGAGCCATGGCAGTTAAAGTGGTGCCAAACTGCATTCATTCTCTACTTTGTTGTTGTTCATTCGTTCAGTCGTTTCCGACTCTTCGTGACCTCATGGACCAGCCCTTGCCAGAGCTCCCTGTCGGCCTTCACCACCTCCAGCTCCTTCAAGGTCAATCCAGTCACTTCAAGGATGCCATCCATCCATCTTGCCCTTAGTTGGCTCCAGTTTACATGCTGCTAAAGTCTGTGCTTGCCCATGATTTGTCAGAATGGGAACTATTAGTGTTATAGAACTCTAGTATGCTGATGACAACGTCATCTGTGCGCATTCAGAAGAAGATCGACAAGCCACTCTAAACACCTTTGCAGAAGCATACGAGAAGCTCGGCCTGTCATTGAACATCGAGAAAACCAAAGTCCTCTTCCAGCAGACACCAGCCAACCCCTCTCCAATGCCAGTGATACAGCTTAATGGTGTAGAAAATATCGACCATTTCCGCTCCCTTGGCAGCCACCTCTCCACAAAAGTCAACATCGACACCGAAATACAACACCGCCTGAGCTCTGCGAGCGCAGCATTTTTCTGAATGAAGCAGAGAGTGTTTGAAGACTGGGACATCCGTAGGGATACCAAGGTGTTGTTTATAGAGCTATTGTCCTCCCAACGCTACTATATGCCTGTGAGACGTGGACTGTCTACAGATGCTACATGCAATTCCTGGAACGATTCCATCAGCGCTGCCTCCAGAAAATCCTGCATATCTCTTGGGAAGACAGGTGGACAAACGTCAGCGTGCTGGAAGAAGCAAAGACCACCAGCATTGAAGCGATGGTCCTCCGCCACCAACTCCGCTGGACCGGCCACATTGTCCGGATGCCCGACCACCGTCTCCCAAAGCAGTTGCTCTACTCCGAACTCAAGAACGGAAAACGGAATGTTGGAGGACAGGAAAAGAGATTGAAAGATGGACTCAAAGCCAACCTTAAAAACTCTGGCATAGACACTGAGAACTGGGAAGCCCTGGCCCTTGAGAACTCCAGCTGGAGGTCAGCTGTGACCAGCAGTGCTGCAGAATTTGAAGAGGAACGGATGGAGGATGAAAGGGAGAAGCGTGCCAAGAGGAAGGTGCGTCAAGCCAACCCCGACCGAGACCGCCTTCCACCTGGAAACCAATGCCCCACTGCGGAAGAAGATGCAGAGCAAGAATAGGGCTCCACAGCCACATACGTACTCACTCGTACACTGATCTTGGAATATTGGAAGACAATCCTCCTCGGAAAACGAAGTAAAGTGAAAGTGCCAACATGTATGGGTGCTATTAAAGCAATCCGATTACCCTCTGGCTCCCTTGGACCCCTCTGATGGAACACTGGGATTTGTAGTTTGGCACCAAATGGACATAATCCACATTGCGCTGTCCAGCACATGTCCCATCTTAACCTAAACATTCCCCAAACCAGATCCCTTTGCAAAAGATCACCGGAAATATCAAACTCCCAGGACTACAAGGTTAAGGTGGTGCCAAAGTGCATCAATTTTGCACCACGGATACAGAAAAGCAAACATCCAAGACGTGTCCATCTTCACCCCGAAATATCTCTCTGATTGGTGGTTCCAAACCTCGGTTTCTGAGCGAAATAATACACGTCAAAGGTGAAACCACGGGCCGGAGAACCGTGTGCCGATTCTTACCGTGCGCCCGTCCCGCCGGCTGCAAAGCTCCATAGTCTCATCCTCGCCTCCTCAGCTGTGCGCCCTCGGGCCCGCTTTGGCTCAGCACATATTTCGCACGGAGGGCCAGGGAGGGACTTGCGCTCCGAACGGGTTTGGCGTGTGCGCCTCTGCCAGGGGTGCAAGTTTGGGCAAAGGCTGCCTGGCCCGTCCCCAAGTGCACCTGTACGGTTCTGCTTGGAGAGGTGCCGAAACCAAGGTGTCTTTCTCTCTCTTTCTCTCAACACACTCCCCTTTCTGTTCCCCGTGGCGGAGCGACCCTTTGGCTTCGGGGCACGGCCTCATGCGCCGACACGTCGGGCGGGCGGCCCCTCCGCAAAGGGAGACGGACACATTTCGGCACTTCCGGCCCCTGAGCACGGCAGCGAAAATATCGCTCTGCATAATCGTTTCCCTTCCCAAAAGTGGACTTGCGGAGCCGGTTTGGTCGCTCCGGGGCTGGGCCGATTTATTAAACTGATTAATATTACATTTCCAGGGAAAGAGAGAGAAAAGGCAGAGAAAAAGGGCACGGAATGGGCAACGAGATTCACACCAAGGAAAAAGGAACATATGACCCACAATCCCAAAATTTCACGAGCAGATTTATGGGGAAATAATGATTACTTTGCTCGTCTCTTTTGAGCAGAATCCAGAGGATAATATGCACAGATTAAGCATCCCTTACTGAGAATTCTGAAATACTGTTGTTATAAAGTCTTTAGATTGAAGATTTCCAAGTGGTGTAGAACAATAATGAAATGCAGAATTGCTCCTTACAGGTTGAGAATTGCTGACTCCTAAATTTGAAAAATCCAAAATACTCCAAAATCTAAAATGGTCCATAAGGATGTATTGTCAAAGGCTTTCATGGGTTGTTGTGAGATTTCCAGGCTGTATGGCCATGTTCCAGAAGCATTCTCTCCTGACGTTTCACCTGCATCTGTGGCAGGCATCCTCGGAGGTTGTGAGGTCTGTTGGGAACTAGGCAAATTGGGTTTGCGGAACGTCCAGGGTGGGAGAAAGAACTCTGGTCTGCTTGAGGCAAGTGTGAATGTCGCAATTGGCCAACTTGATCAGTACTGAATAGCCTTGCAGCTTCAAAGCCTGGCTTCTTCCTGCCTGGGGATCCTTCTTGGGAGATCTTGGAGTCCTCGTGGACAACAAGTTAAACATGAGCCAACAATGTGATGTGGCAGCACAAAAAGGCAATGGGATTTTGGCCTGCATCAAGAGGAGCATAGTGTCTAGATCTAAGGAAGTAATGCTCCCCATGCTCTATTCTGCTTTGGTTAGACCACATCTGGAATATTGTGTCCAATTCTGGGCACCACAATTCAAGAGAGATGTTGACAAGCTGGAATGTGTCCAGAGGAGGGCGACTAAAATGATCAAGGGTCTGGAGAACAAGCCCTATGAGGAGCGGCTTAGGGAACTGGGCATGTTTAGCCTGAAGAAGAGAAGGCTGAGAGGAGATAGGATAGCCATGTATAAATATGTGAGAGGAAGCCACAGGGAGGAGGGAGCAAGCTTGTTTTCTGCTTCCCTGGAGACTAGGACGCGGAACAATGGCTTCAAACTCCAAGAGAGGAGATTCCATCTGAACATGAGGAAGGAAGAACTTCCTGACTGTGAGAGCCGTTCAGCAGTGGAACTCTCTGCCCCGGAGTGTGGTGGAGGCTCCTTCTTTGGAAGCTTTTAAGCAGAGGCTGGATGGCCATCTGTCAGGGGTGATTTGAATGCAACATTCCTGCTTCTTGGCAGGGGGTTGGACTGGATGGCCCAGGAGGTCTCTTCCAACTCTATGATTCTATGATTCTAAAATAAAGTAATGAGAAAGTGTTGGTTTCTAATATATGTAATTTCTTGATGCTTGTGTGTAAACAGTATTTCTTGTTGTTTTGATGTGGAGATTGTTTGGTTTGCCTACTCTGGAACATGCAACATATCATTGTCCTTCTTTAGGGGCTCCTTTCAAATCTACGATACTATACGTGTCATATACATATATGTGTGTGTGTGTGTGTCTGAATCATATATATCTATTTATATCTATGGCTGGATGGTTCTTTGTCAGGAGGGCTTTGATTATGTTTTCTTGCCCTGGTGAAGGGAGTTGGACTGGATGGCCTTAAGGCAGCATTTCTCAACCTGGGGGTCTGGGGGAGTCGTAAGAGGGTGTCAGAGGGGTCGCCAAAGACCACCAGAAAACACAGTATTGTCGAAGGCTTTCATGGCCGGGATCACTGGGTTGTTGTAGAGGATGCTTGCCATAGATGCAGGCGAAACGTCAGGAGAAAAATTGCCTCCAGAACATGGCCATATAGCCCGGAAAAACCTACAACAACCAAAACACAGTATTTTCTGTTGGTCATGGGGTTCTGTGTGGGAAGTTTGGCCCAAATCGTTGGTGGGGTTCAGAATGCTCTTTGATTGTAGGTGAACTATAAATCCCAGTAGTTCCAACTCCCAAATGTCAAGGTGTATTTTCCCCAAACTCCATCTATGTTCATATCTAAGCATTCATGCCAAGTTTGGTCCAGATCCATCATTGTTTGAGTCTACAGTGCTCTCTGGATGTAGGTGAACTACAACTCCAAAACTCAAGGTCAATGCCCACCGAACCCTTCTAGTATTTTCTGTTGGTCATGATAGTCCTGTGTGCCAAGTTTGGTGGAGTTCACATTGCTCTTTGATTGTAGCTTAATTATAAATCCCAGCAACTACAACTCCCAAAGGACAAAATCATTTTTTGAGTGATGGTCACTCCTTGGGTTAGTAGGTGTCTTGTGGCCAAATTTGGCAGCCATTTGGCCAGCAGATTTTGAGTTCTGATGTCACTCAAAACAAACAGAACAAATATACAAACAGACACACACACACACAGACGCACACATGATTATTACACAGCTTTCCTCTTTTGAGCAGAATCCACAGGATAATATGCACAGATTAAGCATCCCTTACTGAGAATTCTGAAATCCAAAATACTGAAGATTTCCAAGTGGTGTAGAACAATAATGAAATGCAGAATTGCTCCTTACAGGTTGAGATTCGCTTACTCCTGAATTTGAAAAATCCAAAATACTCCAAAAATCTAAAATAATCCATATGGATGTATTGTCAAAGGCTTTCATGGCTGGAATCACTGGGTTGCTGTGAGTCTTCCAGGCTGTGTGGCCATGTTCCAGAAGCATTCTCTCCTGACGTTTCACCTGCATCTGTGGAAGGCATCCTCAGAGGTTGTGAGGTCTGTTGGAAACTAGGCAAGTGAGGTCTATATATCTGTGGAATAATGTCCAGGGTGGGATAAAGAACCCTTGTCTGCTTGAGGCAAGGGTGAATGTCGCAATTGGCCAGCTTGATCAGTATTGAATAGCCTTACAGTTTCAAAGCCTGCCTGCTTCCTGCCTGGGGATCCTTTGTTGGGTGGTGTTAGCTGGCCCTGTTTGTTTTCTGCCTGAAATTTCCCTATTTTCAGAGTGTTGTTCGTTTATAGTCCTGATTTTAGGTATAATAATAACAAGGCATTGTCGAAGGCTTTCATGGCCGGAATCACTAAGTTGCTGTGAGTCTTCCAGGCTGTGTGGCCATGTTCCAGAAGCATTCTTTCCTGACGTTTCACCCACATCTATGGCAGGTATCCTTAGAAGTTGTGAGGTCTGTTGGAAACTAGGCAAGTGGGGTTTATATATCTGCAAAATGTCCAGGGTGAGAGAAAAAACTCTTGTCTGCTTGAGGCAAGTGTGAATGTTGCAACTGGCAAGCTTGATCAGCATTGAATAGCCTTGCAGCTTCAAAGCCTGGCTTCTTCCTGCCTGGGAATCCTTCTTGGGAGGTGTTAGCTGGCCCTGACTGTTTTTGTCTGGAATTTCTTTGTCTTCAGAGTGTTGTTCTTTTATAGTCCTGATTTTAGGTATAATAATAATAATAATAATAATAATACTTTATTTATACCCCACCACAATCTCCCCAAGGGACTCGGAGAGGCTTACATGAGGTCAAGCCCAACAACACATCAAAAACAACTAGCAAAATAACAAGCAAAACAAAATAAACAATACAATTAATATAACTCACAAGTAGACAATAACACACAAGAATTTAAAATAAAAAATAATAACAATGTGTTGTCGAAGGCTTTCATGGCTGAAATCACTAAGTTGCTGTGAGTTTTCCAGGCTGTGTGGCCACGTTCCAGAAGCATTCTTTCCTGACATTTCGCCTGCATCTATGATAGGCATCCTCAGATGTCGTGAGGTCTGTTTCCTAGTTTCCAACAGACCTCACAACCTCTGAGGATGCCTGCTATAGATGCAGGAAAAACATCAGGAGAGAATGCTTCTGGAACAAGGCCAGACGGCCTGGAAAATTCAAAACAACCCATCCATATGGATGTTAGCCTTGCTTTCCTAACTGTTCAACATATACAAACCTGGTTTCATGCACAAAATACCTCTTAATTGGAATCTCAAAATCTGAAACAATACTTCCAAATCCAAATTGGTTCAGGGCAGCTGAGACAGCGGCACCTTTGCTTTCTTGTGTATCATTGTACATACACTGAGTTTCATATTGTACTGTATATAAAAACTATTAAAACAATGTATAAGTATTGTCGAAGGCTTTCATGGCCGGAATCACTGGGTTGTTGTAGGTTTTTTCGGGTTATATGGCCATGTTCTAGAGGCATTCTCTCCTGACGTTTCGCCTGCATCTATGGCAAGCATTCTCAGTGGTAGTGAGGTCTGTTGGAAACTAGGAAAAAGGGTTTATATGTCTGTGAATGATAAGGGTGGGACAAAGAACTCCTGTCTGTTGGAGCTAGGTGTGAATGTTTCAACTGGCCACCCTGATTAGCATTTGATGGCCTGGCAGTGCCTGGAGCAAACTTTTGTTGAGAGGTGATTAGATGTCCTTGATTGTTTCCTCTCTGTTGTTTTACTGTTGTAATTTTAGAGGTTTTTTTAATACTGGTAGCCAGATTTTTTTCATTTTCATGGTTTCCTCCATTCTGTTGACACTGTCCACATGCTTCTTGTGGATTTCAATGGCTTCTCTGTGTAGTCTGACATGGTGGTTGTGGGAGTGGTCCAGCATTTCTGTGTTCTCAAATAATATGCTGTGTCCAGGTTGGTTCATGCCATGCAGCTGTGGATAAGTCTCCATAGGGACCACCAAACGCAACAATGCCCAAACACGAATCAAGGAACATGAAAGGCATTGCAGACTACTTCAACCAGAGAAGTCAGCCATAGCAGAGCACCTGAGGAACCAGCCTGGAGAACAGAAGATTATTTGAGAACACAGAAATGCTGGACCACTCTCACAACCACCGTGTCAGACTACACAGAGAAGCCACTGAAATCCACAAGCATGTGGACAATTTCAACAGAAAGGAGGAAACCATGAAAATGAACAAAATCTAGCTACCAGTATTGAAAAACTTTAAAATTACAACAGCAAAACAATCTGGGATACCTAACCACCTCTCAACAAAAGATTGCCCCAGGCACTGCCAGGTCATTATATGCTAACCAAGGTGGTCAGTTGAAACATTCACACCTAGCTCCAGCAGACAAGAGTCCTTTGTCCCACCCTGGTCATTCCACAGAAATATAAACCAATTTTCCTAGTTCCAACAGACCTCACTACCTCTGAGGATGCTTGCCATAGATGCAGGCGAAACGTCAGGAGAGAATGCCTCTAGAACATTGCCATATAGCCCGAAAAAACCTACAATAACCCAATGTATAAGTATATAAAGCTTCATCATAGGTATGTGTGTTCCACTAAAATTCAAAATACTTCAAGATCCAAAATTGACTGAAATAATGTATGTAAGTTGGAACAGGGACAAATCCAAGTGGAAGGAATGACTTCCAAATAAATCGCCGTCTCCAAACCGCAGCCCAGGAATGAATCACTCCTCTTGTGTGTCCTTATCACCAGGCTTTCTTTTGTGTATTAAGTGTGCAACTACACGATAGCTTAAAAACTGCCACAGGGTGTGGAAACACTGGTCCCAAAGGAATGGTTGCTGAGACCTTAAAGAAATATCAAGGTTGAAAGAAAGACTAGACATCAAGAGACTGGGAAAAGAGGGACAAAGAGGAAATGGGGAAATCCGGTGTCCACAAAGCACTTCAAATCCTTCTATGACTATTAGCAATAAGGTCCAGTTAAGGAAAAGTAGTCTAGAATGAATGAAGGAAGGAATAATAATAGTAAATACAGTAGAGTCTCGCTCATCCAACCTTTGCTCATCCAACATTCTGTATTATCCAACGCTGACGGCAGGATCCACAGCTGTTTCAATACATTGCAATGTTTTGGTGCTAAATTCATAAATATAGTAATTTCTACATAACATTACTGTGTACTGAACTGCTTTTTTCTGTCGATTTGTTGTAAAACAGGATGTTTTGGTGCTTAATTTGTAAAATTATAACGTAATTTGATGTTTATAATAGGCTTCTCCTTTATTTATTTATTTATTTATTTCGAGTTTTTTTTTTACCGATCCTCTCACCTTCAAAGAGGGATTCAGACCGGTTCACATCATCATCCCTCATCATCCAATATTTTTGGTTATCCAACGTTCTGCCAGCCCGTTTATGTTGGATAAACGAGACTCTACTGTAATAGTAATAATAATAATAATTCAGAGACAAATTGACAAAGAAAAAACATGGCTGTGGCTCACAAGTGGGACTTCGAAAAAGGAGACAAAGGAGGGCCTGATTCTGGCAGCCCAAGAACAAGAAATACTTTTCTAAGATCTACAGAGACACTCGCTGGAACACCTCAGCAAGCGAGAGTCCAAAAGTGGCAGGCTCAAACCCAGAACCTCAATCAATGGCTGATACCAAATGAGAGATTCCCCCCTGGGCACACAGAAGACTGGGCGACTTGGAAGGCATTGAACAGACTGTGCTCTGGCACCACGAGATGCAGAGCCAACCTTAAGAAATGGGGCCACAAAGTGGAATCCATGGCATGCGAGTGTGGAGAGGAGCAAACCACAGACCACCTGCTGCAATGCAGCCTCAGCCCTGCCACATGCACCATGGAGGACCTTCTTGCAGCAACACCAGAGGCACTCCAAGGGGCCAGATACTGGTCAAAGGATATTTAATCAACTACCAAGCTTGCCAACTCTGTGTCTTTTGTACGTTTGTTTGTTTTGTTCTTTTAGAAATGTAATACAATTGACTGGTTGCCCTGACACGACAAATAAATAAATAACCCAAGAACAAGCCATTCGAACCAATGTCATCAAAGCCAGAATTGAAATGTTGACAACAGATCCCAGATGTAGACTCTGCAAGGAAGCAGATGAAACAACAGATCCCATCTTCAGCTGCTACAAGAAGATCACACAGACAAGCTACAAGCAGAAGCACAACACCGTTGCTCAGATGATTCACTGGAACTTGTGCCACAAACACCATCTGCTTGCGACAAAGAACTGGTGGGATCACAAGCCGGAAAACGTTACAGAGAATGAACACATCAAACTCCTCTAGGACTTCCAAATTCAGATAGACAGAGTTTTGGAGCACAATACACCTGACCTCACGATCATGTTAAAATTGGATTGTCGATGTTGCAATCCCAGGCGACAGCAGGCTTGAAGAGAAACAACTGGAAAAGATGACACAATATGAGGATTTAAAGATCGAACTGCAAAGACTCTGGCACAAGCCAGTCAAGGTGGTCCCAGTGGTGATTGGCACACTGGGTGCAGTGACCAAAGACCTTGGCCTGCACTTAAACACAATCGCCTCTGACAAAATTACCATCTGCCAGTTGCAGAAGGCCACCTTAATGGGATTTGCATGCATTATTCACTGATACATCACACAGTCCTAGACACTTGGGAAGGGTCCGACGTGTGATCCAATACAATAGCCAGCAGAGTGATCTTGTTTGCTGTGGACTCATCTTGTTGTGTTTCTAATAATAATAATAATAATAATAATAATAATAATAATAATCCATCTGCCAGCTGCAGAAGGCCACCTTATTAGGATCTGCATGCATTATTTGCCGATGCATTACACAGTCATAGACACTTGGGAAGTGTCCGACATGTGATCCAATACAACAGCCAACAGAGTGACCTTGTTTGCTGTGGACTCATCTTGTGTTTCTAATAATCATAATAATAACAGCAGACAAAGAGTCAGTACAAGAAAACTGCACTCCAAACCAGAGCTGACAGCTGGCACAACAAAGCATGGCATGGTCAGTTCCTTGACGAAATTGAAGGATAAGTTGACAAGGAGAAGACCTGGTGATGGCTCACGAATGGAACCCTGAAGAAGGAGACAGAAGAAGACCTGATCCTTGCAGCCCAGGAGCAAGCCATCAGAACCAATGGCATTAAGGCAGTGTTTCTCAACCTGGGGGTCGGGACCCCCGGAGGGGTCGTGAGGGGGTGTCAGAGGGGTCGGCAGAGACCATTAGAAAACAGTATTTTCTGTTGGTCATGGGGGTTCTGTGTGGGAAGTTTGGCCCAATTCAATCATTGGTAGGGTTCAGAATGTTCTTGGATGGTAGGTGAACTATAAATCCCAGCAACTACAACTCCCAAATGTCAAGGTCTATTTTCCCTAGACTCCACCAGTGTTCACATCTGGGTATATTGAGTATTCGTACCAAGTTAAGTCCAGATCCATCATTGTGTGAATCCACAGTGCTCCTCTGGATATAGGTGAACTACAACTCCCAATCTCAAGGTCAATGCCCACCAAACCCTTCCAGTGTTTTCTGTTAGTTGTGGGAGCTCTGTGTGCCAAGTTCGGTTCAAATTCATTGCTGGTGGAGTTCAGAATGCTCTTTGATTATGAGTGAACTATAAATCACAGCAACTACAACTCCCAAATTACAAACTCAATCCTCCCCAACCCCACTAGCATTCACATTTGGGAATATTGGGTCAATTTGGTCCAGTGGATGAAAATACATCCTGCATATTGGATATTTGCAACTTACAACAGTAGTAAAATGACAGATCTCAAGTAGCAATGAAAACAATACTATGGTTGGGGGTCACCATAACA
The DNA here is from genome assembly GCF_037176765.1 of Anolis sagrei. Classification (NCBI taxonomy): domain Eukaryota; kingdom Metazoa; phylum Chordata; class Lepidosauria; order Squamata; family Anolidae; genus Anolis; species Anolis sagrei. Next base: position 129,816,183 of record NC_090026.1, on the reverse strand, counting down.
TGAGTAACTGTATTAAGGGGTCACGGCATTAGGAAGGTTGAGAAACACTGCATTAAGGCCAGGATTGAAAAATCAGCGGATGACCCAAAATGCAGACTGTGCAAGGAAGCGGATGGAACCATGGAGCATCTCCTCAACTGCTGCAAGAAAATCACATAGATGGACTACAAACAGAGGCACAACACTGTGGCCCAAATCAGTCATTGGAACTTATGTCACAAGGATCACCTGCCCATAGTAAAGAATTGGTGGGATCATAAACCTGCAAAGGAGGTGGAAAATGAACACGTCAAAATACTGTGCGACTTTCAAATCTAGACTGACGAAGTTTTGGAACAAAATACAACAGATATCATGATTGTGGAAAAGAAAAAAGTCTGGATTATTGATGTCGCTATTCCTAGGACATTAAGATCGTCTGGGGAGGCCCTGCTCTCGGTCCCGCCCGCATCGCAGGCGCGGTTGGCGGGGACGAGAGACAGGGCCTTCTCGGTGGTGGCCCCCCGGCTGTGGAACGCCCTACCTGTGGACATCAGACAGGCCCCCAGACTGCTGGCATTCCGGAGAAAGGTCAAGACCTGGTTTTATGAACAAGCGTTTGGCTAACTGTGCAATGAAACACAGTAAGATGGTACAATCGAACACAGGAATTGGTATAAAGGATTATGATTGCGGATTCTGATTTTGATTTGTTTGCTGAGGCGCATGTTTATGTTAATGATTGCTGATTTGATATGTTTTGTATAATGTGTTTTAAACTGCTTTTTGATGTTTGTGTGTGAACCTTTTCTATGTAAACCGCCTTGAGTCGCCTTTTTTGGCTGAGAAAGGCGGTATAGAAGTAAAGCAAATAAATAAATAAATAAATATTCCAGGTGACAGTTGCATTGAGGAACAACAACAGGAAAAACTCAGCCGCTATCAAGACCTCAAAATCAAACTGCAAAGGCTCTGGTTGCATCAACCAGTACAGGTGGTCCCAGTGGTCATCGGCACACTGGGTGCTGTGCCAAAAGATCTCAGCTGGCATTTGGAAACAATAAACATGGACAAAATCACGATCTGTCAACTGCAAAAGGCCACCGACTTGGATCTGCGCACATCATTCGAAAATACATCACACAATCCTAGACGCTTGGGAAGGGTTCGACTTGTGATTTTGTGATACGAAACCCAGCAGAGAGATCTCGTTCGCTATGACATACTGTGCTTTTGTGTCAATAATAATAATAATAATAATAATAATAGAATCATAGAATTCTAGAGTTGGAAGAGACCTCATGGGCCATCCAGTCCAACCCCATTCTGCCAAGAAGCAGGAATATTGCATTCAAATCACCCCTGACAGATGGCCATCCAGCCCCTGTTTAAAAGCTTCCAAAGAAGGAGCCTCCACCACACTCCGGGGCAGAGAGTTCCACTGCTGAACGGCTCTCACAGTCAGGAAGTTCTTCCTCATGTTCAGATGGAATCTCCTCTCTTGTAGTAATAATGTAGTTTTTTGTTATTAGTAACACCTTGAGAAGGGATGGATAAGAAACCTCCTTGTTGTTGTTTCCTCACTTTCCTTTCAATCGACATTCAAAGCAGCTCAAAACATAATGAGAAATGAGGGGGAAAAGTGCTTGAAACAAGTAAAAATAATGGTGCAACGGGTTAAACCGCTGAGCTGCTGAACTTGCTGACCGAAAAGTCAGTGGTTTGAATCTGGGGAATGGGGTGAGCTCCTGCTTCTGCCAACCTAGCAGTTCGAAAACATGCAAATGTGATTACAATAGGTAGCGCTTCTACGGGAAGGTAAAGTTGTTCCATGCAGTCATGCTGGCCACATGACCTTGGAGGTGTCTACGAACAATGCTGGCTCTTCAGCTTAGAAATTATTATTATTATTATTATTATTATTATTATTATTATTTGAACTTGTTGATCGAAAAGTCAGTGGTTTGAATCTGGGGAATGGGGTGAGCTCCTGCTTCTGCCAACCTAGCAGTTCGAAAACATGCAAATGTGATTACAACAATAGGTAGCGCTTCTACGGGAAGGTAAAGTTGTTCCATGCAGTCATGCTGGCCACATGACCTTGGAGGTGTCTACGAACAATGCTGGCTCTTTGGCTTAGAAATTATTATTATTATTATTATTATTATTATTATTATTATTTGAACTTGTTGATCGAAAAGTCAGTGGTTTGAATCTGGGGAATGGGGTGAGCTCTCCCGCTTCTGCCAACCTAGCAGTTCGAAAACATGCAAATGTGATTACATCAATAGGTACAGCTTCTGCAGCAAGGTAAAGTTGCTCCATGCAGTCATGCCGGCCACATGACCTTGGAGGTGTCTAGGGACAAAGCTGACTCTTCGGCTTAGAAATGGAGATGGGCAGCACCCTCCAGAGTCAGACATGATTAGACCTTTACCTTACCTTTATAGAATCCTATTGGGTCCCCCAAAGGCCATCTAGCTCAACCCAGTTCTGCCACACATAGTCCAACCAACACTTCACAATCTAAGCACTTCCATCTCCAAGGTATTTCATTATGCAGATATATATACACAATCTAATTATGATTCTCTCTATATATGTAGAAGAGATGCGACGGCTAAATGAGCCGTCAGAATTTAAAACCTCTCTCTTCCGGCGGGCCTTCCCAGCCGATTTTAAGCACGGATTTTAAACTTGCGCCTTGTGTCCTTTAAATTTTAATCATGGTTCTGTGTATTGCAATATATGCATTTTGTAGAAATGTATTTTAATCTGTGTATTTTATATAATCATTACTAGGAGAGGTGGGTAAGAAAGATTATTATTATTGTTATTGTTATTATTACTATTATTATTTTCCATAATGGTAGTATCCTAGGGTTCCTTAGCATTGAGTGGTGTCAAGCTGCATTATTTCCAAAGAGGCGTAGTTTTGCAAGGTCTTCCACCTTCTCTTTTCCTCTGGTCCTGAGGGTTGTAGTTTTGCAAGGTATTCTGCCTTCTCTTTTTCTTTGATCCCCAGAGTTGTAGTTTTGCAAAGTCTTCCACCTTCTCTTTTCCTCTGGTCCCGGGAGTTGTAGTTTTGCAAGGTCTTCCACCTTCTCTCTTCCTCTGGTCTTGGGAGTTGTAGTTTTGCAAGGTCTTTTGCCTTCTCTTTTCATCTGGCCTCAGGATTTGTAAGGTCTTCCGCCTTCTCTTTCCTCTGCTCCCAAGAGTTATAGTTTTGCAAGGTTTTCCGCTTTCTCTTTCCCTCTGGTCTTGGGAGTTGTAGTTTTGCAAGGTCTTCCGCCTTCTCTTTTCCTCTGGTCCTGGGAGTTGTAGTTTTGCAAGGTCTTCCACCTTCTCTATTCCTCTGGTCTTGGGAGTTGTAGTTTTGCAAGGTCTTCCACTTTCTCTTATCCTCTGGTCTTAGGACTTGTAGTATTGCAAGGTCTTCTGCCTTCTCTTTTCCTCTGGTCCTGGGAGTTGTAGTTTTGCAAGGTCTTCCACCTTCTCTTTTCCTCTGCTCTTGGGAGCTGCAGTTTTGCAAGGTCTTCCGCCTTCTGTTTTCCTTTGGTCCCAGGAGTTGCAAGGTCTTCCACCTTCTATTTTCTTCTGGTCCCGTGTGTTGTAGTTTTGCAAGGTCTTCCGCTCTCTCTTTTCCTATGGTCTTGGGAGCTGTAGTTTTGCAAGTAAACTGGAGTCAAACTGCATTAATTCTACACTGTTGGAGGAATACGTAACCTGGTGACGTGGTTGCATCAGGTTCAACTTGAATGCATGTAAATAGGATTATAAGATGACAGCCTTCAATCAGAAAAGCAAGACTCAGGGTAAGCTTCACAAAAGGGATGGGAAGTCAAAATGAAACTTGTGCAGGTTTCTACAAGCTCTTGATTGAAGAAAAAAGAAAGTGAAAATTCTGCTCTTAAGTACAGGTTGAATATATCTTGTACCCATAATTCTTTGGATCAGAAGTGTTTTTGACCCCCACCCCCCACAAATTGTGTGTCAAGTTTGGTCCTGATCCATAGTTGTTGGTTGGGTTCCCAGTGCTTTTGGGATGAGTATAAACTATAACTCCCAAAATTCATCAATTCTCTCCAAACCTATCCAGTACTTAAAGTTGGCCATGTTGGGTCTGTGTGTCGAGTTTGGTACAGATCCATAGTTGGTTGGGTTCACAGTGCTATTGGAATGAGAGTGAACTATAACTCCCAAAATTCGTCTATTCTCTCCAAACCCCGCCAGTACTTAAAGTTGGCCATATTAGGTCTGTGTGTCAAGTTTGGTCCAGATACATCGTTAGTTGGGTTCATAATGCTACCTGGATGGGGGTGAACTATAACTCCCAACATTCAAGATCGATTTCCTCCAAACACGCCAGTACTTAAAGTTGGCCATGTTGGGTCTGCGTGCCAAGTTTGGCCCAGATCCATAGTTGGTTGGGTTCACAGTGTTATTGGAATAAGAGTGAACTATAACTCCCAAAATTCATCAATTCTCTCCAAACGCCGCCAGTACTTAAAATTGGCCAATTTGGGTCTGTGTGTCAAGTTTGGTCTTGATCCGTCATTGGTTGGGTTCACAGTGCTATTGGAATGAGTGTGAACTATAACTCCCAAAACTCATCAATTCTCTCCAAACCCTGCCAGTATTTAAAGTTGACCGATTTGGGTCTGTGTGCAAAGTCTGGCCCAAATTCGTTGGGTTTTTTTTGGTTCACAATGTAACTGGATGGGGGTGTACTATAACTCCCTACATTTAAGGTCACTTTCCTCCAAACCCCACCGGTATTCAAAGTTGACTATGTTGGGCCTGTGTGCAAAGTTTGGTTCAGATCCGTTGTTGGTTTGGTTCACAATGCTATCTGGATGGGAGTGAACTATAACTCCCAAAATCCAGAACCAGTTGGCCCCTCATCCAAACCCTTGCAGTATTTTCTGTTGGTCACGAGGGGTCTATGTGCCAGATCTGTCATCAATGAGAGTCACATTATGATGATGATGATGATGATGATGATGATGTTGTTGTTGTTGTTGTTGTTGTTGTTTGTTTGTTTGTGTTTGCTTATCCACAAGGAGAGTCACAGAGCTCTCTGGTAGTGGGAGCTGTCTCAGAATCTCTCACAAATATATAAACGCAACCATCACCACATGCATACCCACAAATGTTCACTTTCATTAAGTAGATAGATCGGTTATGCCTCATTTTATTTGTTTTTGGAATGCAAAAAAAAAATGTAAACAAAAAAACCAAACAAAATAATCAATTAGACTAGGATTTCTCAAACTGGGGGTCAGAACCCCTGGGCAGGGGATAAGGGGGGTTTCAGAAGGGTCGCCAAAAACCATCGGAAAACTATTTTGTGTTGGTCATGGGGGTACTGTGTGCCAAGTTCGACCCAATTCTATCATTGGTGGGGTTCAAAACGCTCTTTGATTGCAGGGGAACTATAAATCCCAGCAATTACAACTCCCAAATGTCAAGGCCTATTTTCCCTAAACTCCACCAGTGTTCTCATTTGAGCATATTGAGTATTCATGTCAAGTTTGATCCAGATCTATCACTGTTTGAGTCCACAGTGCTCTCTGGGTGTAGGCGAACTACAACTCCCAAACTCAAGGCCAATGGCCACCAAAACCTTCTAGTATATTCTGTTGGTCATGGGACCTCTGTGTGCCAAGTTTTCCCCAAATTACACCAGTGTTTTCCCCCAAACTATACCAGTGTTCACATTGGGACATCTTGAGTATTCATGCCAAGTTGGGTCCAAATCCATCATTGTTTGAGTCCACAGTGCCCTCTGGATGTAGGTGAACTACAACTCCCAAACTCAAGGTCAATTCCCACCAAAATCTTATAATATTTACTGTTGGTCATGGGAGCTCTGTGTGCCAAGTTTTCCCCAAACTACACCAGTGTTTTCCTCCAAACTATACCAGTGTTCACATTTGGGCATCTTGAGTATCTGTGCCAAGTTGGGTCCAAATCCATCATTGTGTGAGTCCACAGTGCTCTCTGGATGTAGGTGAACTACAACTCCCAAACTCAAGGTCAATGCCCACCAAAATCTTCTAATATTTTCTGTTGGTCATGGGAGCTCTGTGTGCCAAGTTTTCCCCAAACTACACCAGTGTTTTCCTCCAAGCTATACCAGTGTTCACATTTGGGCATTTTGAGTATCTGTGCCAAGTTTGGTCCAAATCCATCATTGTGTGAGTCCACAGTGCTCTCTGGATGTAGGTGAACTACAATTCCAAAACTCAAGGTCAATGCCCACCAAACCCTTCTGGTATTTTCTGTTGGTCATGGGAGTCCTGTGTGCCAAGTTAGGTTCCATTCCATCGTTGGTGGCGTTCAGAATGCTCTTTGATTGTAGGTGAACTATAAATCCCAGGAACTACAACTCCCAAACGTCAAGGTGTATTTTCCCCAAATCCACCAGTATTCACATTTGGGCATATTAAGTTTTGTGCCAGGTTAGGTCCAGATCCATCATTGTTTGAATCCACAGTGCTCTCTGGATGTTGGTGAACTACAACTCCCAAACTCAAAACCAATGCCCACCAAACACTTCCAGTATTTTCTGTTGGTCATGGGAGCTCTGTGTGACAAGTTTTCCCCAAACTACACCAGTGTTTTTCCCCAAACTATACCAGTGTTCACATTGGGACATCTTGAGTATTCTTGCCAAGTTGGGTCCAAATCCATCATTGTTTGAGTGCACAGTGCTCTCTGGATGTAGGTGAACTACAACTCCAAAACTCAAGATCAATGCCCACCAAAACCTTCCAGAATTTCTGTTGGTAATGGGAGCTCTGTGTGCCTAGTTTTCCCCAAACTATACCAGTGTTCACATTTGGGTATATTGAGTATCTGTGCCAAGTTGGGTCCAAATCCATCATTGTTTGAGTCCACAGTGCTCTCTGGATGTAGGTGAACTACAACTCCAAAAACTCAAGGTCAATGCCCACCAAACCCTTCTGGTATTTTCTGTTGGTCATTGGAGTCCTGTGTGCCAAGTTTGGTTCCATTCCATCGTTGGTGGCGTTGAGAATGCTCTTTGATTGCAGGCGAACTATAAATCCCAGCAACTACAACTCCCAAATGCCTATCAGATATTTACATGATGATTCATAACAGGAGCAAAATTACCGTTATGAAGTAGCAACGAAAATAATGTGATGGTAGGGGATCACCACAACAGGAGGAACTACATTCAGAAGGTTGGGAACCACTGTGTCTCTCAAAACCCATTTTGGAGGCCTTGCATGCCATCCAGGAAGCAGAATAATAGTAATCCAGCGCCCACAGATGTGTCACTTTCATGTTCCACCCAGCCACCCGCATGATGCAGGCTCTGCGCATTGAAAGGGTCCGTTTCCAACGCCCTCTTTCCTGCCTCAACGTGTTTTGTTTGTCACCGAAGAGCAGGTTTTCCGGCTCTTATCACACCAGGCTGCTATGCGCAATGCGACCGGCGCAAAGGAGCACCGTTGGACACATGTGCCAGTCGGAGGCTGATTCATGACCTCTCCTAGTTCTGGGGTGGGAAGAGTTCATAGGGGGAAGCCGTTCGGGGGAGAGGAAAGGGTGCAAAATGCGCCATATTTCCTCACTGACTCACTCATCCACCCACTCTCTCTCTCCAGGAATGCCCTTTTGCAGAGATGCTCAACCGAAACCAAAAGCCTTTTTTTTTGCATGCGCCGTGCTCACCTGGTTTCCCCTTTGGAAGAGGCACCTGAAGAGGGAACAGATGCCATTTTGCCTGTCTCAATTGTCAGTTTTGGTCTCTCCCAAACTCTGTTCATGCAGTGGGTTGCTGTGAGCTTTTCGGGCTGCATGGCCATGTACCAGCAGCATTCTCTCCTGACGTTTCACCAGCATCTGTAGCAAGCATCCTCAAAGGTGTGTTGGAGGTGAGGCAAGTGGAGTGTGTGTGTGTGTGTGTATAAATGTGTATGTACACACACACTTGTGGAATGTCCATGGTAGGAGAAAGAACCCTTGTCTGTTCAAAGCAAGTGTGGGTGTGACAATTAGCAAGCTTGAAAGTCAATGAGGGAGGGCATCTGCATAGAGGTCGCAAGTGGGGTGCACATATCCCTGTGGAATGAAGTCAATCAGCGAGGGCATCTGCATAGAGGTCGCAAGTGGAGTGCACATATCCCTGTGGGATAATGTCCAGGGTGGGAGAAAGAACCCTTGTCTGCTGAAGCAAGTGTGGGTGTGACAATTAGCAAGCTTGAAAGTCAATCAGTGAGGGCATCTGCATAGAGGTTGCAAGTGGAGTGCACATATCCCTGTGGAATAATGTCCAGGGTGAGAGAAAGAACCCTTGTCTGTTTGAAGCAAGTGTGGATGTGACAATTAGCAAGCTTGAATAGCATTGAGTAGCTGTGCAGCTGTGAAGTCAATCAGGGAGGGCATCTGCATAGAGGCAGCAAGTAGAATGTGTATATATATATATATACACCCATGAAATAATGTCCAGGATGGGAGAAGAAAGTCTTGTCTGCTGAAGGAAGTGTGGATGTTGTAATTGGCAAGCTTGATTGGTACTGAGTAGCCATGAAGCTGCAAAGTCAATCCGTGAGGGTAATCTGCATAGAGGTAGCAAGTGGAGTGTATATATACACGTGGAATAATGTCCAGGGTGGAAGAAAGAACTCTTGTCTGCTGAAGCAAGTGTGGATGTTGCAATTGACAAGCTTGATTGGCATTGAGTAGCCGTGCAGTTGCAAAGTCAATCAGCGAGGGCATCTGCATAGAGGTTGCAAGTGGAGTGCACATATCCCTGTGGAATAATGTCCAGGGTGGGAGAAAGAACCCTTGTCTGCTGAAGCAAGTGTGGATGTTGCAATAGGCAAGCTTGATTGGCGTTGAGTAGCCGCGCAGCTGCAAAGTCAATCAGAGAGGGCATCTGCATAGAGGTAGCAAGTGGAGTGCAAATGGTAAACCTGTGGGATTACCATGGCTCAATGCTATGGGATCCCTGGAAATTATAGTCTGGGGAGGAAACTACCCTCTTTGGTAGATAAGACCTTGCAAAACTACAGCTCCACCGCGGTATTCCATAGTATTGAGCCATGGCCTTAAAGTGGTATCAAGCTGCATTCATCCCAGATCACTATTTCTCAAATTCTGGCATTCCAGGTGTTTTGGACTTTGGATTCTTAAATCCAAAAACTTGGATAGACTTAAGTTTGGGAATCCCTGCTCTCTTTTATAGAACTCCAGTATGCTGATGACAACATCATCTGTGCACATTCAGAAGAAGACCTACAAGCCACTCTAAACACCTTTGCAGAAGCATACGCGAAGCTCGGCCTATCATTAAACAATGAGAAAACCAAAGTGCTCTTCCAGCAGTCACCAGCCAATCCCTCTCCAATGCCAGCGATACAGCTTAATGGTGTAACATTAGAAAATGTGGACCATTTCCACTCCCTTGGCAGCCACCTCTCCACCAAAGTCAACATTGACAATGAAATTCAACACCACCTGAGCTCTGCGAGTGCGGCATTTTTCCGAATGAAGCAGAGAGCGTTTGAGGACTGGGACATCCGTAGCAATACCAAGGTGCTTGTCTATAAAGCTATTGTCCTCCCAACCCTGCTCTATGCCTGCGAAACGTGGACTGTCTACAGACATCACATGCAACTCCTGGAATGATGCCATCAGCGCTGCCTCTGGAAAATCCTGCAAATCTCTTGGGAAGACAAGCGGACAAACGTCAGCGTGCTGGAAGAAGCAAAGACCACCAGCATTGAAGCGATGGTCCTCTGCCACCAACTCCGCTGGACCGGCCATGTTGTCCGGATGCCCAACCACCGTCTCCCAAAGCAGTTGCTCTACTCCAAACTCAAGAACAGAAAACGGAATGTTGGTGGGCAGGAAAAGAGATTGAAAGATGGGCTCAAAGCCAACCTTAAAAACTGTGGCATAGACACTGAGAACTGGGAAGCCCTGGCCCTTGAGCGCTCCAGCTGGAGGTTAGCTGTGACCAGCAGTGCTGGAGAATTTGAAGAGGCACGAATGGAGGGCAAAAGAGAGAAATGCGCAAAGAGGAAGGCGCATCAAGCCAACCTCGATCGGGACCGCCTTCTACCTGGAAACCAATGCCCTCACTGTGGGATAAGATGCAGGTCAAGAATAGGGCTCCACAGCCACCTATGAACCCACAATAGAAGACCATGTTACTCATCCAACGAGGGATCACCTAAGTAATAAGTAAGTAAGCAAGTGGAGTGCACATATCCCTGTGGAATAATGTCCAGGGTGGGAGAAGGAACCCTTGTCTGTTGAAGCAAGTGTGGATGTTGCAATTGGCAAGCTTGATTGGCACCGAGTAGCCATGAAGCTGCAAAGTCAATCAGTAAGGGTATCTGCTTAGAGGCAGCAAGTGGAGTGTATATATACATGTGGAGTAATGTCCAGGGTGGAAGAAAGAACCCTTGTCTGTTGAAGCAAGTGTAGATGTTGCAATTGGCAAGCTTGATTGGCACCGAGAAGCCATGAAGCTGCAAAGTCAATCAGGGAGGGTATTTGCATAGAGGTAGTGAAGCAAATGGATTGTATATTATATTCGGGGGGAGAAGGGCGGGGTATAAACATAGGAAATAAATAAACATTATAATATCCAGGGTGGGAGAAAGAACCCTTGTGTGTTTGAGGCAAGTGTGAATGTTGCAAATAGCAAGCTTGAATAACACTGAGTAGCCATGAAACTGAGAAGTCAATCAGTGAAGGCATCTGAATAGAGGTAGCAAGGGGAGTGTATATATCCCTGTGTAACAGTGTGCAGGGTGGGAGAAGGAACACTTATCTGTTGAAGCAAGTGTGGATGGTGCAGTTGGCAAGCTCAATTGGCATTGCGTAGCCATGAGGTTTGCGAAGTCAATCAGGGAAGGTAAAAAAATGGAGTGTATATCTGTATCTGTGGAATAATGTCCAGGGTGGGAGAAAGAACTTTTTTTAGTTTGTCTTCTCAGTGGACACTCACCAGGTATGGGTTCTGGCCCTATCTGGTTATTACACAGTCGTTGCATTTGCTTCAATTCTTTCAGAAAATCCTTTAAGGACATGTAAACAAATACGGCCTTGCCACTTGTCCTCATCTGCATGCCGGAAATACTCTCAGCCTTCAAGGCTCTTTCGATGACTTGTCCGCAGGGCAGGGAATTATCTCAGACCATCGTGTCCTGGTGACGCTACTCTGAACTTTACTCCAAGCATGAAATCCACAAACCAAACCAACAACTGGGCCACATAGTATACAAAAAAACTATGCACACGGATAGGTACCTTCATAAAAACTCCAACCATCACTCAGGTCATAAAAGGAGCACAATTAAAGCCCTGACAGACCGTGCAAACAGGGTCTGCAAATCATAGAATCAAAGAGTTGGAAGAGACCTCATGGGCCATCCAGTCCAACCCCATTCTGCCAAGAAGCAGAAATGTTGCATTTAAATCACTCCTGACAGAGGGCCATCCAGCCTCTGTTTAAAAGCTTCCAAAGAAGGAGCCTCCACCACACTCCAGGGCAGAGAGTTCCACTGCTGAACGGCTCTCACAGTCAGGAAGTTCTTCCTCGTGTTCAGATGGAATCTCCTCTCTTGGAGTTTGAAGCCACTGTTCCATTGCGTCCTAGTCTCCAGGGAAGCAGAAAACAAGCTTGCTCCCTCCTCCCTGTGGCTTCCTCTCACATATTTATACATGGCTATCATATCTCCTCTCAGCCTTCTCTTCTTCAGGCTAAAAATGACCAGCTCCTTAAGCCGCTCCTCATAGGGCTTGTTCTTCAGATCCTTGATCATTTGAGTCACCCTCCTCTGGACGCATTCCTGCTTGTCAATATCTCTCTTCAAATGTGGTGCCCAGAATTGGACGCAATATTCCAGGTGTGGTCTAACCAAGGCAGAATAGAGCATGGGGAGCATGACTTCCCTGGATCTAGACACTATGCTCCTCTTGATGCAGGCCAAAATCCCATTGGCTTTTTTGCCGCCACATCACATTCCTGGCTCATGTTTAACTTGTTCCCCACGAGGACTCCAAGATCTTTTTCACACGTACTGCTCTCGAGCCAGGCATTATCCCCCATTCTGTATCTTTGCATTTCGTTTTTCCTGCCAAAGTGGAGTATCTTACATTTGTCCCTGTTGAACTTCATTTTGTTAGTTTTGGCCCATCATCTCTCTCATCTGTCAAGATCCCTTTGAATCCTGCTCCTGTCCTCTGGACTATTGGCTCTCCCTCCCAATTTGGTGTCGTCTGCAAACTTGATGATCCTGCCTTCTAGCCCTTCATCTAAGTCATTAATAAAGATGTTGAATCCCACCTCCTCCAAGGTCAACTCAACCACCTAAACTGGGTTCCACAGACCAAGGGGTATGTATTCTATGATAGACATCAGAATTTATTTATTTTATTTATTTATTCTGGTTTCTTCTACCCCGCCCTTCTCACCCCGAAGGGGACTCAGAGCGGCTTACAAAGGCACAATTCGATGCCAGCATCACATAACAGTAGTAAAACAAAATAATATCAATTAAACAGTTGAAACAGTTAAACAACAATTCCTGCATTACAACCCTAAAACCAGTAAAACCAATAAAACAATACAAACCTAATTACTCCTCATAGACGGTCAGCGTTCGCTATCTCATAGTCCAAGTTCCAATTCCACATTGTCAGTCCTGTCAGTCCTAGTCGTCTGATTGTCCTTATCTAGTTGTCAGATTGCCCAAAGGCCTGGTCCCACAACCACGTCTTTACTTTCCTCCTGAAGGAAAGGAGGGATGTTGATGCCCTAATTTATCCACAGTGAGTGAGTTCCACAGGTGAGGGGCCACCACCGAGAAGGCCCTGCTCCTCGTCCCCACCAACCTCACTTGTGATAGTGGTGGGGTCGAGAGCAGGGCCTCCCCAGATGATCTCAAATTACGGGGTGGGACGTAGAGGGAGATACGTTCGGACAGATACGCTGGACCGGAACCGTACAGGGTTTTGTAGGTCAACACCAGCACCTTGAATTGTGCTTGGAACTGAACCGGCAGCCAGTGGAGCTGACACAGCAGGGGGGTGGTGTGCTCCCTGTATGACGCTCCGGTGAGTAATCTGGCTGCCGCTCGCTGGACCAGTTCAAGTTTCCGTACAGTCTTCAAGGGCAACCCCACGTAGAGTGCATTGCAGTAGTCTAGTCGGGATGTAACAAGAGCGTGGACCACTGTGGCCAGATCAGAAGAGCTCCAAGAGCTCCCCACCCCAGTTGGGGACCCCTCCCAGCAGCACCAATGGCTGCTTTGGGCCAGAGTGACGAGAAAGAGGGCCAAAAGACAGTTCCACCTTGTCTCCTGTGCTATACTAATAACATAATATAATGTAATATAATACAATGTATAGGTAAAGGTTTCCCCCTGACATGAAGTCCAGTTGTGTCCAACTCTGGGGTGTGGAGCTCATCTCCATTTCTAAGCCAAAGAGCCAGCGTTGTCCATAGACACCTCCAAGGTCATGTGGTCGGCACGGCTGCATGGAGCACTGTATGCATATAATGTACTATAATATTTATAATACTACTAACCGTCCCCTGCCACGCGTTGCTGTGGCCCACAAATGGGGGGTTCTGTGTGGGAGGTTTGGCCCATTTCTATCGTTGGTGGGGTTCAGAATGCTCTGTGATTGTAGGTGAACTATAAATCCCAAATGACAACATTCTATTTTTCCCAAACTCCACCAGTGTTCACATTTGGGCATATTGAGATAATGCAATCTATATAAATAAAAATGTAACGTTCGTTTGTGGGATTAACATAACTAAAAAAAACCACTGGACAAATTGCCGTCAAATTTGGACACAAGACACCTACTAAGCCAACGAGCGACCATCACTAAAAATAATTGATTTTGCCATTTGGGAGTTGTAGTTGCTGGGATTTATAGTTAACCTAGAATCAAAGAGCATTCTGAATTCCACCAATGATGGAATTGAACCAAACTTGGCACACAGAATTCCCATGACCGACAGAAAATACTGGAAGGGTTTGATGGGCATTGACCTTGAGTTTGGGAGTTGTAGTTCACCTACATCCAGAGAGCACGGTGGACTCAAACAATGATGGACAGGCTCAGCTGTCGTCAGCAAGTCAAAAAGATGAAAGAGTCGTGCCACAAACCTGTTGAAAGGTGCGGAATACACTGCGGAATGGATGCAGTTGGCGTTACCACCTGGAATTATCGTGAACCAGGTTGCAATGCAAGGTTAAATCTCCGTCTCCGTATTGCAATCGTTTTCCGGCTGTTCAGGTGGATTCTTGGTACATATTGGCTGCTTAAGTCAACAAGGGACATCTGGCACTGGCCAAACCCAACGTTTGTTCGCGCCGCGCACAGAAACAATGCCATACGAAGTTCACCTTGCTTCAAGAAAAAAAACCAACAACAGTCTCCAATCTATATAAATAAAAATATAATGTTCGTTCGTGGGATTAACAGAACTCAAAAACCACTGGATGAATTGACACCAAATTTGGACACAAGACACCTAACAACCCAATGTATGTCCTTCACTCAAAAAAATATGGATATTATCATTTGGGAGTTGTAGTTGCTGGGATTTATAGTTCACCCAAAATCAAAGAGCATTCTGAACCCCACCAATGATGGAATTGAACCAAACCTGGGACACAGAATTACCATGATCAACAGAAAACACTACAAGAGTTTGGTGGGCATTGATGTTGAGTTTGGGAGTTGTAGTTCACCTACATCCAGATATCACTGTGGTCTCAAACAATGATGGATCTGGACCAAACTCTACTCAAATACTCAATATGCCAAAAAGTGAACACAGGTGGAGTTTGGAGAAAATAGAATCCTGACATTTGGGAGTTGTAGTTGCTGGGATTTACAATTACAGAGCATTCCGAACCCCACTAATGAAAGAATTGGTCCAAACCTTCCACACAGAAACCCCATATAATGTAATGTTTAATGTATTGTCGAAGGCTTTCATGGCTGGAATCACTAGGTTCTTGTGGGTTTTTTCGGGCTATAGAGCCATGTTCTAGAGGTATTTCTCCTGACGTTTCGCCTGCATCTATGGCAAGCATCTACCTACTACCACCTCTACCTCTGAGGATGCTTGTCATAGATGCAGGCGAAACGTCAGGAGAAATGCCTCTAGAACATGGCTCTATAGCCCGAAAAAACCCACAAGAACCTAATGTAATGTTTGTTTGTGAGATTAACATAACTCAAAAACCACTGGACGAATTGCTGCCAAATTTGGCCACAAGATACCTACTAACCCAAGGAGTGACCACCACTTAAAAAATTGATTTTGTCATTTAAGAGTTGTAGTTGCTGGGATTTATAGTTCACCTACAATCAAAGAGCATTCTGAACTCCACCAAGGATGGAATTGAACCAAACGTGGCACACAGGACTCCCATGACCAACAGAAAACAGTAGAAAGTTTTGGTGGGCATTGACCTTGAGTTTAAGAGTTGTAGTTCACCTGCATCCAGAGAGCACCGTGGACTCAAACAATGATGGATCTGGGCATTCCATATGTGCAAATATGAACACAGATGGAGTTTGGGGGAAATGGAACTTGGCATTTGGGAGTTGTAGTTGCTGGGATTTATAGTTCACCTACAATCAAAGAGAATTCTGAACCTCACCAACGACAGAATTGGGACACACACCCCACACAGAACCCCCATGACCAAGAGAAAATGATTAAGGCCATCCAGTCGAACTCCCTTCACCAGGGCAGGAAAACGTAATCAAAGCCCTCCTAACAGAGAGCCATCCAGCCATAGTTATAGATAGATATATATGATTCACACACACAGAGATATAGTATCATAGATTTAAAAGGGACCCCTGAAGAAGGACAATGATATGTTGCATGTTCCAACCAGACACTCTCCACATCAATACTGAAAAAGAAACAGCAAGAAATACTGTTTACCCACAAGCAGAAATAAATTACATATATTAGAAACCAACACTTTCTCATTACTTTATTTTCCAGATCAACAGACTGGGCCACAGCAACGCCTGGCAGGGGACAGCTAGTGGCTTCATATTTCTATTTTCCCTCCTGAGTATATTGCATTCAGCATAAGAGTTTTCTGGAGTGGGGCCCATTTCCACTTGGCATTTGGCATTCCAATGTTTACTTGAAAGAAGGCACTGACTTCAGGATCCAATCCAGTTGAGAAGGCATTGGATGCATCTACGCTATGTTAAAATGCAGTGCCATAATGTATTCATTCTACAATGTAGCTCAGGCAGGGCCAAACTTTCTAACTTGGGGGCCACATACTAGTACTCCCTGATAGGAGGACTGGCTTCCCAGTGATGGAAAGAAGAAAGGGAAGGAAGGAGGGAAAAGGAAAAGAAGGAAAGATGAAAGGGAGGAAGGATGGAAGGAGAAAGAGGGAGAGAGGGAAGGAGGGAGGGAAGAGGGAAAGAAGGAAAGATGAAACAGGGGAAGGGAAAGATGGAAGGAGAAAGAAGGAGAGAGGGAAGGAGGGAGGAAAGAGGGAAGGAAGGAAAGACAAAAGGGTGGAAGGAAAGGGTGGAAGGAGAAAGAGGGAGGGAAGGACAAAGAGGGAGAGAGGGAAGGAGGGAGGAAAGAGGGAGGGAAGGAAAGACAAAAGGGAGGAAGTGAAGGATGGAAGGAGAAAGAGAGGGGAAAGGAGAAAGGGGAGGGAAGAGGGAAGGAAGGAAAGATGGAGGAAGAAAGAGAGTTCGAAGGAGAAAGAGGGAGAGGGAAGGAGGGAGGAAAGAGGGAAGGAAGGAAAAACAAAAGGGAGGAAGGGAGGGATGGAAGGAGAAAGAGGGAGAGAGGGAAGGAAGGAGGAAAGAGGGAAGGAAGGAAAAACAAAAGGGAGGAAGGGACGGATGGAAGGAGAAAGAGGGAGAGTGGGAGGGAAGGAGGAAAGAGGGAAGAGGGAAGAAAGGAAAAACAAAAGGGAGGAAGGGAGGGATGGAAGGAGAAAGAGGGAGAGAGGGAAGGAGGCAGGAAAGAGGGAAGGAAGGAAAGCTGAAAGGGAGGAAAGGAAAGATGGAAGGAGAAAGAAGGAGAGAGGGAAGGAGGGAGGAAAGAGGGAAGGAAGGAAAGACAAAAGGGAGGAAGGGAAGAATGGAAGGAGAAAGAAGGAGAAAGGGAAGGACAAAGAGGGAGAGAGGGAAGGAAGAAAAGATGAAAGGGAGGAAGGGAAAGATGGAAGAAGAGAGTGCGAAGAAGAAAGAGGGAGAGGGAAGGAAGGAGGAAAGACAAGAGGGAGGAAAGGAAGGGTGGAAGGAGAGGACAGGAAGGAAAGACAAAACAGAAGGAAGAATGAAAGGGTGGAAAAGAAGAATGGATAGATGGAAGGGAAGGAGGAAGAAAAAAGAAGAGGAAAGATGAAAAGGAGGAAGAGGAGGATGAGGGAAAGGAAGGGAAGGATAAAGGAAAGAGAGAAGGAAAGACAAAACAGAAGGAAGGAAAGACAAAAGGGAGGAAAGAAGGGGAAAAGGATGGAAGAGAATGGAGGGATGGAGAAAGAGGGCACATTTATTTTACACATGTATTTTTCAACATTTTCATACTGATGTACTGAGATCTGAATTGGAAAAAGGGAATCCTTGAAATGATGACCGTAAGGGGGAAAGTGAAGAGGAGGTGGCAAGAAAGACAAAAATAATAGCCAACCGGTTCAGGAACGGAAAAGTTAGAGATAAATAAACATGGAACATATTAATCAGAGGATTTCCTGACCAGATTGCACAGCCTGGGAGATAGTTAAGGCAGGCGGCCATGAATCAGGAGGCATCCCACGCAGAGACACCAAGTCATGCTCTTTGCACCATCTCTTAATTAGAGAACAAACATGTGCAAATTGGGAAAGTGAATTAAAGAGCTTCCAATGTCTTGCAACTGTTTTGTATTTCTCCTATTCTTCCTTCCTAGTCCGTTTTGTTGGGCAGATGAAGTAACACGCACAAACGTCATAAATCCCCCCCTTGCAAGCGAGCCACAGCTGTGTGATGTTGGATTGGAAGAAAGGACCGTTGGCTTAGTTGCCCCAACAACGAGGATGCAAGGCAACTTCTCTTTCAGGCAACAGTTCAGCCATTTTTGGATGGTCATGCAAAGGGGCAGAGACAAAGGTCAAAGAAAGACTCTGCTTTGGCACAGAAAGTGGACAAAAAGTAATGCATTCCTGATCGCTTATTAAAAGGTTGCAAACAAAGCTTTCATTACTTTTCCCTAGGGTTTGGTATAACTTATTTCCCTCTTCCTGACTTTTAGCTCTCTTCCCTCTTTCTTCTTCCACCCTTTCCTTCCTCCTTTTGTCCTTCCTTCCTTTTCCTTCCTCCTTCCCTTCCTTACTTCCATCCTTCCCTTCCACCTGTCCTTCCTTCCCTTTTGTCTTTCCTTCTTTCTCTCTTTCCTTCCTCCTTCCCTTCCTTCCATCCTTCCTTTCCATTCTTTTGCCCTCCCTTCCTCCCTTCTTTCCTTCATCCTTCCGATTCTTCCTTCCCTCTTTCCTCTCTTCTTCCCTCTCCTTCACTCCGTCCTTCCTTCCCTTTTGTCTTTCCTTCTCTCTTTCCGTCCTTCCTCCCTCCCTCTCTCCCTCCCTTTCTCCTTCCATCTTTCCCTTTTGTCGTTCCTTCTTCTCTCTTTCCTTCCTCCTTCCCTCCCTCTCTCTTTCTCCTTCCATCCTTCCCTTCCATTCTTTTGCCCTTCCTTCCTTCTTTCTTTCCTTCCTCCTTCCCCTCCTTCCTTCCTTCCATCCTCCCTTCCCTCTTTCCTCCCTTCTTCTCTCCCCCCCTTTTTCACTCACTCCTTCCTTCCCTTTTATCTTTCCTTCTCTTTCCTTCCTCCTCCCCTCCCTCTCTCTTTCTCCTTCCATCCTTCCCTTCCATTCTTTTGCCCTTCCTTTCTTCTTTCTTTCCTTCCTCCTTCCCCTCCTTCCTTCCTTCCATCCTCCCTTCCCTCTTTCCTCCCTTCTTCTCCCCCCCTCTTTTTCACTCACTCCTTCCTTCCTTCCCTTTTATCTTTCCTTCTCTCTTTCCTTCCTCCTTCCCTCCCCCTTCCTTACCTCTCTTTCTCCTTCCATCCTTCCCTTCCATCCTTTCGCCCTTTCTTACTTCTTGCTTCCCTTCCTCTTTCCCCTCCTCCCTTCCCTCTTTCCTCCCTTCTTCCCTCTCTCCCTCTTTTTGACTCCCTCCTTCCTTCCCTTTTGTCTTTCCTTCCTTCTCTCTTTCCTTCCTCCCTCTCTCCCTCCCAGGGGAAAGGGATGTTAGTGAGACTGATAATGAAAGTGAAATCCCACACGGCCAGATGGAGACATCTTTGCCTTCCCACAGTGATCCGGTCCAGCTGGACCAAGATAAGGTAATGAATTAATGAGCAGACAAAACCGTCTGCAATTAAGGCTCCGGAGAAGCACTCGCTTGGCTAGCAAGCGAGAAGCCAAGGATGCCAAAGGTCAACGCAATGCGTTCATGTCTGCAAAGGGTATTAGCCTTTGGGTGTCAGTCCAACGTAGCCCTTCCCATGCAAACTTCTGTGGATTAACCTTGGCTTTTAGCAGCACTCTTCAGGCTTCCCGAGTCTGAGATTTGGGTTTTGTTTTCAACTGTTTTCCATAGACTCTTGTTTGACCATTGCTAAAGGATTATGCTTCATGTTTTTGCCTTTGGATCTTGGGAACTTTGTCTTTGCATTTAAGCCTTTGTCCTGCCTATGGAACTGTTTTGCATTTCTTATACTTTGTTTTGATTTCGCCTTTTTCTCAATAAACTACAAAACCTACAGCTTTGGTGTGGTGGTGTCTGGGAGCAAGGTGAAAACCACCCTGAGTTGCAACAGGTATTTCATTTCCCCAACTCTCAATGCAAATTTCTTGGTATGGAGCATGACACCCCCGAAGCTGGGATTGCAAAATTTGCAGCTCCAGTCAGTATTGCATTAATTAAGCAAGGAATAGCAAGATTCTGGAAAAGATTGTTAAGGAAGTGGTCTGCAACACTTAGAAACAAATGCAGTCATTGCTAATAGTCAACATGGATTTATCAAAAACAAGTCATGCCAGACTCATCTGATCTCTTTCTTCGATAGAGCTACAAGCTGGGTAGATGCGGGGAATGCCGTGGACATAGCGTACCTGGATTTCAGGAAGGCCTTCGACAAGGTCCCCCATGACCTTCTGGCAAGGAAACGAGTCCAATGTGGGCGAGGCAAAACTACGGAGGTGGATCTGGAATTGGTTAAATGGACGAACCCAGAGGGTGATTCTCCCCAAGGCTTCCTCTTCATCCTGGAAAGAAGTGACGAGCGGAGTGCCGCAGGGTTCCGTCCTGGGCCCGGTCCTGATCAGGATCTTCATTAATGACTTAGATGAAGGGCTAGAAGGCATGATCATCAAGTTTGCAGAAGACATCAAATTGGGAGGGAGAGCCAAGACTCCAGAGGACAGGAGCAGGATTCAAAGGGATCTTGACAGATTAGAGACATGGGCCAAAACTAACAAAATGAAGTTCAACAGGGACAAATGCAAGATACTCCACTTGGGCAGGAAAAACGAAATGCAAAGATACAGAATGGGGGACGATGCCTGGCTCGAGAGCAGTACGTGTGAAAAAGATCTTGGGGTCCTCGTGGACAGGAAGGTAAACATGAGCCAACAATGTCATGTGGCGGCAAAAAAAGCCAATGGGATTTTGGCCTGCATCAATAGGAGCCTAGTGTCTAGATCCAGGGAAGTCATGGTATATCTTTATTCCGCCTTGGTTAGACCACACCTGGAATATTGTGTCCAATTCTGGGCAGCACAATTCAAGAGAGATTGACAAGCTGGAATGTGTCCAGAGGAGGGCGACTCAAATGATCAAGGGTCTGGAGAACAAGCCCTATGAGGAGCGGCTTAAGGAGCTGGGCATGTTTATCCTGAAGAAGAGAAGGATGAGAAGAGACATGATAGCCATGTATAAATACGTGAGAGGAAGCCACAGGGAGGAGGAGGGAGCAAGCTTCCTTTCTGCTTCCCTGGAGACTAGGACGCAATGGAACAATGGCTTCAAACTACAAGAGAGGAGATTCCATCTGAACATGAAGAAGAACTTCCTGACTGTGAGAGCCGTTCAGCAGTGGAACTCTCTGCCCCGGAGTGTGGTGGAGGCTCCTTCTTTGGAAGCTGTTAAACAGAGGCTGGATGGCCATCTGTCAGGGGTGATTTGAATGCAATATTCCTGCTTCTTGGCAGAATGGGGTTGGACTGGATGGCCCAGGAGGTCTCTTCCAATTCTCTGATTCTATGATTCATTCCTTCCTTAAGCAAACATTCAACTTTCTAGTTCGGAGAAAGACTTGATGTTCGGTCACCTCGTTTGATTCCTGTGGCTTTTGCAATGACAAATATGCAAAATAATGCAAATAGGCGAAAGGATCCAAACAGGGAGGGAATGCATGCAAACACGTTTGCCTCTTGCATGCAGGATGTACACAATGTGCCTCTCCCCACAGAGCAAATATGGATTAAGCAGACAAAGGAATTTCCCTGGTTCGGCATATATAGGTTTAAGACGGATTAATTTTAGGACTGGATTGGGGAGAATGGAAAGATCTCCTTCTCCTGTCTCTTCTACAAGATGTCAAGAAAAACGAGGGGAAAAACAACACAAGCCCAGCTTCAGAGTTAAGTCATGCACTGTTTTAGGGATCCAGAGGTCTGTTTGCAATGAGATTATGGCTCAGAGGGTGCGCAAGAAAAAGGAGGAAAGAACTGCTTCAATCTAGTTCTAGGCCCCACAACAACTCCAAAAAGAAAAGATTGAATTTTAGGTTGATGGTTTGTACGAGGGTTGAATGAAAAGTAATGCCTCCACCTTCGTAAGTCCTCAACAGATGGCAGTACTGG
The DNA here is from genome assembly GCF_037176765.1 of Anolis sagrei. Taxonomy (NCBI): domain Eukaryota; kingdom Metazoa; phylum Chordata; class Lepidosauria; order Squamata; family Anolidae; genus Anolis; species Anolis sagrei. The sequence continues at coordinate 129,794,287 of NC_090026.1, read as the reverse complement.
TATGTGGCAGGTACTTGCTTGTTCAATAGACTCTCCACTACAGTTCCATTTTGGCAGGAAGCCTTAGCATTGAACGGTTGTGCTGCTAAAGTGCAAAGTACAGAACCCTGCGCAGACTGTCAGTCAATGCGTCTTAAACAACGTGCAGTCATTGAATTCTCGACAGCAGAAGGTGTCACCGCAAAAGTAATGAAAAGTAATGCCTCCACCTTCGAAACTCCTCAACAGATGGCAGAACTGGTATGTGGCATGTACTGGCTTGTTCAGTAGACACTCCTCTACAGTTCCATTTTTGCAGGAAGCCTTACCATTGAATGGTTGTGTTGTTAAAGTGTGAAATACGTCATCTCTCCGAGCAACCTATTTATCCATCTATTTATAATCAATTTATCTCTCTGATCTATGTTATTTATCTATCTATCCATTTCCTATCTATCAGTCATCTGTCTACCTATTCATACCTATCTACCTACCTATCAGCTATCTATAACATCTATCTATCATCACTTTCTCTCTAATCTATTTATTCTATCTGTCTATCTGCTATCTACTTATCCATTACCTATATCTAAATAATGTGTCTATCTATCCATTTCTATCTATCAGTCTCTCTCTCTCTGTATATATATGTCATCTCTCTCATCTCTATCTATCTATGTTATTTATCTTCTATCTACCTATTCATTACCTAATTATTAATAATCTTTCCAACTATCCATATCTATGTATCTATCTATCCATCTACCTACCTACCTACCTACCTACCTTCCTTCCTTCCTACCTACAAGGGTTGAATGAAAAGTAATGCCTCCACCTTCGTAACTCCTCAACAGATGCCAGCACTGGTATGCAGCAGGTACTGGCTTATTCAGTAGACTCTCCTCTACAGTTTGGTTTTGGCGGAAAACCTTAGCATTGAACGGTTGTGTTGTTAAAGTGAAAAGTAATGCCTCCACCTTCATAACTCCTCAACAGATGCCAATACTGGTATGCGGCAGGTACTGGCTTGTTCAGTAGCTCCTCTACAGTTCCTCTACAGTTCCACTTTGGCGGGAAGCCTTAGCATTGAACAGTTGTGTTGTTAAAGTGAAAAGTATGGAACTCTGCACAGATGGTTAGTCAATGCGACTTAAGCAACGTGCAGTCATTGAATTCTTGACAGCAGAAGGTGTCACCCCAAAGGAGATTCATCAGAGAATGCAAGCTGTTTATGGTGATTGTGATGATGTGAGTACTGTGTGTCGCTGGGCGAGGAGGTTTAAAGATGTTGAGGTGGGAACATCTGACTTGCGTGACAAACAAAGAGTTGGACATCCTGTGACAGCAACCACCGAGTTTCACAAGCAAAAGGTTGACATATTGATTCAGGACGATCATCGTATCACTCAGAGAGAAATTTCAACCATAATCGGCATTTCACAAAAATGTGTGGGTCACGTTATTGCTTTGCTTGGCTATCGGAAGATCTGTGTACGATGGGTACCCAGGATGCTGATGCCTGAAATGAAAGCGCACAGACTTGAAATTTGCCAGGAACTCCTCTCGTGTTACGAGAATGAAGGTGACACCTTTCTCCATTCAATTGTGACAGGAGATGAAACGTGGGTACACCATTACGACCTGGAGACGAAGCGTCAGTCTACGGAGTATCGACACAAAGACCCACCCCAGAAAAAGAAATTCAAGACACAGCCCTCAGCTGGAAAAATCATGGATGCAGATGGTGTTATCCATGTTGATTTCCTTGAAAGTGGAACAACAATAAATTCAGAGCGTTCCATCACAACGCTGCGAACATTGAAACGACGGCTAACAAAGGTACGAAAGGAAAAAGGAAATGTTTTTCTGCAGCATGATAATGCCAGACCACACACTTCACATGCCACCACAGAACTTCAGAGACTGGATATCCACACCGTACGACATCCTCCATACAGTCCAGATTTAGCACCGTCTTGACGTCCATCTGTTCCTGATAGTGAACGAAGGTCTGCGGGGACATCGTGATGCTTCTGATGAAGACATTGAGAGAACTGGGAGACGCTGGTTGTGGAAACCGAGCGTCGACTACTTCCAACAGACAAGAGTTCTTTTTAACATCTACATGAAACCGCTGGGAGAGGTCATCCGGAGTTTTGGAGTTGGGTGCCATTTCTACGCAGATGACACACAACTCTACTACTCTTTTACACCTAACTCCAAGGAAGCCCCTTGGGTGCTGGATGAGTGCCTGACTGCTGTGGCTATCTGGATGAGGACGAACAAGCTGAAGATTAATCCCGACAAAACAGAGGTCCTCCTGGTCGATCGTAAACCGGATCGGGGTATAGGGTGGCAACCTGTCTTGCACTCCCCCTGAAGTCACAAGTCCGCAGTTTGGGTGTCCTCCTGAATTCATCACTTACGCTTGAGGCTCAGCCGTCGGCGGTTGCCGGGAGGGACTTTGCACAATTAAGACTCGTGAGCCAACTGCAACCGTACCTCGTGAAGGCAGATCTGGCCAGGGTGGACCATGCCTTAGTCACCTCGAGATTGGATTACTGTAATGCACTCTATGTGGGGCTGCCCTTGAAAACGGTTCGGAAATTCCAGATGGTCTAACAGGCGGCAGCCAGGTTGTTAACCGGGACTCCTTACAGGGAGCGGTCATCCCTCCTGTTCAAGGAGCTCCACTGGTTGCCATTCATCTTCCGGACCCAATTCAAGGTGCAGATTCTTACCTACAAAGCGCTGAACGGTTTGGGACCTGCCTACCTTCGTGACCACATATCTGTATACGAACCCACACGATCTCTTCGATCATCTGGAGAGGTCCTGCTCACTCTTCCACCTGCATCGAAGGCACGATTGGTGGGGATGAGAGAGAGGGCCTTTTTGGTGGTGGCCCCTCGACTCTGGAACTCACTTCCTAAGGACATCAGGCATGCCCCAACTCTGGCAGTCTTTAGGAGGAGCTTGAAGACGTGGTTGTTCCAGTGTGCCTTCCCAGAATAATGATCCCATAGCACTTTGTCCTCCAATGCACTTTATATTGTTTTAGGTCTGCTTGTATGTTTCCACAAACCGCCCCATCACTTTTTCGCCCATGTCCAGCATTATTTTAAATTTTAATTACATTTGGCCTACCCATAGATTTTAAAGTGTGTTGTCCTATTGATAATGTTTATGTTATTGTTTCATTGTTTTGTTGTTTTTAAATTGCTTGTATTGTTGTTGTTACTGCATGTATTGTTGTATTTTGGGCTCGGCCTCACGTAAGCCGCACCGAGTCCCCTGGGGAGATGGTAGCGGGGTATAAATAAAGTATTATTATTATTATTATTTCTCCCACCTTGGACTTTCCACAGATATATAAACCCAATTTCCTAGTTGCCAACAGACCTCACAACCTTTGAGCGTGCCTGCCATAGATGCAGGCAAAACGTCAGGAGAGAATGCTTCTGGAACATGGTCATACAGCCTGGAAAACTCACAACAACCTAGTGATTCTGGCCATGAAAGCCTTCGACAATACATTGTAAATCGACTCCCAATTATTTCATAGACTTGAGCCAAAAGTGGAACCTAAAGTGCATTAATTCTACAGTGTAGATGCAACTGTGGATTACAGTTAACTGCAATCAGTCCTCAACTCTAACATACTTTTTCTCCTTGGGTTTGACGGCCGAAGGCATTTATCTACCAGCACAGCGAAGGTATGTTGACAGCGTACCAGGCAGGGCTTGGGTTCAAAATACGGTCAAAAATGCACTCAAGATGCATGAGAGAGAAAGAAAGGAGGATAACTCAAATATCTGGAATTCCAAGGTGCGTCTACACTGCTGAATTATTGCAGTTTGACACAACTTGGCTGCCATGACTCAACACTTTAGAAACTTCGTATATTATTATTATTATTAGTATTAGTATTATTATTAGTAGTAGTAGTATCATCATCATTCCACTTTGCTCTCTTCAATGAGACCCCCATCTTGTAGTTTTCCATTGTCTCTAGCCCTTCCTGCCAAAAGAATGCAATGCCTTACCAAACTACAACTCCCGCGATTCTATAGCACTGAGCTAAAGTGTCAGCTAAAGTGGTGTCAAACTGGATCAATTCTGCAGTGTAGACCAGTGTTTCTAATGCCGCGACCACTTAATACAGTTCCTCATGTTGTGGTGGTGACCCCCAACCATAACATTATATATCTGTGGCATGACCAGGGTGGGACAAAGGACTCTTGTCTTCTGGAGCTAGGTGTGAATGTTTCAACTGACCACCTTAATTAGCATGCGATGGCTTGACAGTGACTGGGGGAATCTTTTGTTGAGAGGTGATCAGATGTGCCTGATTAGATGAACCCTAGCTCCAGCAGACAAGAGTCCTTTGTCCCACCCTGGTCATTCCACAGATATATAAACCCTTTTTCCTAGTTCCAACAGACCTCACTACCTCTGAGGATGCTTGCCATAGATGCAGGCGAAACGTCAGGAGAGAATGCCTCTAGAACATGGCCATACAGCCCGGAAAAAACTACAACAACCCAGCGATTCCGGCCATGAAAGCCTTCAACAAAGCATTCTGAATCTCCACCAACGATGGAATTGAACCAAACTTGGCACACAGAACTCCCATGACCAACAGAAAATACTGGAAGGGTTTGGTGGACACTGATATAGAGTTTGGGAGTTGTAGTTCACCTACATCCAGACAGCTCTGGGGACACAAACAATGATGGATCTAGACCAAACTTGGCACAAATACTCGATATGCCCAAATGTGAATACTGGTGGCGTTTGGGGAAAATAGACCCCGACATTTGGGAGTTGTAGTTGCTGGGAGTTATAGTTCACCTACAATCAAAGAGCATTCTGAATCTCCACCAACGATGGAATAGAACCAAGCTTGGCACACAGCACTCCCATGACCAACAGAAAATACGGGAAGGGTTTGATGGGCACTGACCTTGCGTTTGGGAGTTGTAGTTCACCTATATCCAGAGAGTATTGTAGACTAAACAACAATGGATCTGGACCAAACTTGGAACGGATACTCAATATGTCCACATGTGAATGCTGGTGGAGTTTGGGGAAAATAGACCTGGACATTTGGGAGTTGTAGTTGCTGGGAGTTAGAGTTCACCTACAATCAAAGAGCATTCTGAACCCCACCAATGATAGAATTGCACCTAATTTCCCACAGAGACCCCCATGACCAACAGAGAATACTGTTTTCTGATGGTCTTTGGTGACCCCTCACAACTCCCCCAAGGAGTCCCGACCCCCAGTTTGAGAAACACTGGTGTAGACGCTTCCCCAGTTTGCAACGAGCGATGGGCGCTGAGGATGAAGACAGGAAATTGGGAGAGAAACTGGGACATATTTACAAGCTGCTGGAAAAATGGGACGGCAGTGGATTAAATGGGGATACTGGTATTGTATGGGCTTTAGAGTCCTTATTTATTTATCGTGTCATCAGCAACCATACCATTATATTACATTTCTAACAGAACAAAACAAACAAACAGATTTTTAAAAAAACAAACACAGATTTTGCAAACTTGGTAGTTGATTAAATGTCCTTTGACCAATATCTGGCCCCTTGGAGTGCCTCTGGTGTTGCTGCAAGAAGGTCCTCCATTGTGCATGTGGCAGGGCTCAGGTTGCATTGCAGCAGGTGGTCAGTGGTTTGCTCTTCTCCACACTCGCATGTCGAGGATTCCACTTTGTGGCCCCATTTCTGAAGGTTGGCTCTGCATCTCGTGGTGCCAGAGCGCAGTCTGTTCAGCGCCTTCCAAGTTGCCCAGTCTTCTGTGTGCCCAGGGGGGAGTCTCTCATTTGGTATCAGCCATTGGTTGAGGTTCTGGGTTTGAGCCTGCCACTTTTGGACTCTCGCTTGCTGGGGTGTTTCACCGAGTGTCTCTGTAGATCTAAGAAAACTATGTCTTGATTTAAGTCGTTGACGTGCTGGCTGATACCCAAACAAGGGGTGAGCTGGAGATGTCTCTGCCTTGGTCCTTTCACTATTGGCTGCTACTTCCCGGCGGATGTCAGGTGGTGCGATACTGGCTAAGCAGTGTAATTTCTCCAGTGGTGTGGGGCGCAGACACCCCGTGATAATGCGGCATGTCTCATTAAGAGACACATCTACTGTTTTAGTGTGGTGAGATGTGTTCCACACTGGGCATGCGTACTCAGCAGCAGAGTAGCATAGCGCAAGGGCAGATGTCTTCACTGTGTCTGGTTGTGATCCCCAGGTTGTGCCAGTCAGCTTTCGTATGATGTTGTTTCTAGCGCCCACTTTTTGCTTGATGTTCAGGCAGTGCTTCTTGTAGGTCAGGGCACAGTCCAGAGTGACTCCCAGGTATTTGGGTGCGCTGCAATGCTCCAGTGGGATTCCTTCCCAGGTAATAATCTTCAGAGCTCGGGATGCTTTAGAGTCCTGATTCCAAGGAACTGCGGAGTTCAGCTCCAAAAAGCAACTTCGAGAAAAGTTTGCCTTGCTGCCGAGCTAATCTTTACCAAACAGGAATCCAGTATGTTTACAGGTAGCAACGTTAATAATTCTCTAAAGGGATGGATGGCTAGTTAATACCCCGACAGATAAACAGATAGCGCCGCTTCAACCTGCTCAGAAAATTGCTCTTTCTGCATGCCTGCTTTCCAGCCACTTAACCATTTGCATGCAATCTGGCATCTTGTCCAGATTTTGATAGATTGCCTTCCAAAAGGAAAAAAAAAGCTGCCTTCTTGCAAGGAGTTGGGTGTATTCAGATGCAATCAAAAGCACCTTGCAGTTTAATAATTTTTTCCATGTTTTTATGATCGAACCAATTAGGGGATGGCATTGATAACCCAGGAATGGAAACCGTAGTGTAAAATATTAACAAATGCATTGGCACTCTGGCTGGCTACAGGCCGATCTTCTCTCCTGATCGTGGTACATAATGTTATTAATATCAGTTATAGCATCTATCAGGCCAACGAGTGACCATCACTCATAAAAACACTGAAAAAAAGCAGCTGAAGAGACCTGAAAAGCCAAAAAAACACCCCCAAAAACATTATAACGCATGTGCAAAACTACATATATACACGCAAATGCACACATATATACACATATACATAAATATATACACACATGTACACATATACAAAAACTGGGCCAAAGCAACTCATGGCAGGGAATGGCTAGTATCTATATAAATAAAAACGTAAATATTTGTTTGTGGGTTTAACATAACTCAAAAACTACTGGACGAATTGACACCAAGTTTGGACACAAGACACCTAACAACCCAATGTATGTCCTTCACTCAAAAAAAATGATTTTGTCATTTGGGAGTTGTAGTTGCTGGGATTTGTAGTTCATCTACAATCAAAGAACATTCGTAACTCCACCAGTGATGGAATTGGGCCAAACATGGCACACAGGACTCCCATGAACAACAGAAAAGACTAGAAGGGTTTGGTGGGCACTGACCTTGAGTTTGGGAGTTGTAGTTCACCTACATCCAGAGCGCACTGTGGACTCAATGAAACATCTGGACCAAACTTGGCAGGAATATTCCAAATGCTTAAATATGAACACAGATGGACATTGGAGTAAATAGACCTTGACATTTGGGGGTTGTAGTTACTGGGATTTATAGTTCACCTACAATCAAAGAGCATTCTGAACCCCACCAACAACAGATTTGGGGCAAACAGAACCCCCATGACCAATAGAAAATACTTAAGGTCATCCAGTCCAATCCCCTTCCCCAGGGCAAAAAAACATAATCAAACCCTCCTGACAAAGAGCCATCCAGCCATAGATATAGAGAGATATGATTCACAGATATAGTATCATATATCTGGGACCCTTGAAGAAGGACAATGATATGTTGCATGTTCCAGAGTACGCAAACCAGACAGATAAAAAAACAAGAAGAAATACTGTTTACCCACAAGCACAAAAGAATTACATATATTGGAAACCAACACTTTCTCATTACTTTATTTCCCAGATCACCAGACTGGGCCACAGCAACGCCTGGCAGGGGACGGCTAGTATCTATATAAATAAAAATGTAATGTTCGTTTGTGGGATTAACAGAACTCAAAACCCACTGGACGAACTGCCACCAACTTTGGCCACAAGACACATACTAATCCAAGGAGTGACCATCACTCAAAAAAAAATTTGGGGTTTGTCATTTGGGATTTATAGTTCACCTACAATCAAAGAGCATTCAGAACTCCACTTATGATGGAATTGAACCAAACATGGCACACAGGACTCCCATGATCAAGAGAGTCATTTCTCGCCATTTCGGCTGTGAAGGCGGTATAGAAGTAAAGCAAATAAATAAATAAATAAATAAAATACTGGAAGGGTTTGGTGGGCATTGATGTTGAATTTGGGAGTTGTAGTTCACTGACATCCAGAGAGCACTATGGACTCAAACAATGATGGATCTGGACCAAACTTGGCACGAATATTCCATATGCCCAACTAGGAACACAGATGGAGTTTAGGGAAATAGACCTTGACATTTGGGAGTTGAAGTTACTGGGATTTATAGTTCACCTACAATCAAACAGCATTCTGAACCCCACGAACAATAGAATTGGGGAAAACTTCCCACACAGAATCCCTATGACCAATAGAAAATAAGGCCATCCAGTCCAACTTCCTTCACCAGGGCAAGAAATACTGTTTACCCACAAGCATAAAAGAAATTACATATATTAGAAACCAACACTCTCTCATTACCTTATTTCCCAAATCACCAGACTGGGCCACAGCAACGTGTGGCAGGGGATAGTTAGTATATATAAATAAAAATGTAATGTTCATTTGTGGGATTAACATAACTCAAAAATTACTGGAAGAATTGACACCAAATTTGGACACAATACATGTATCAGGCCAACAAGTGATCATCATCATTCATAAAACCAAAGAAATACACAATGGAAACGGCTTTAAATCCCCCAAAACCAAAGGACATTACAGCGCATGCGCGAAAATGACTCCCTGCAAGGCTCCCTTCCTGCCAAGGACCAGGCAAGAGGTAGAGAAGGAAGGAAGGATAGAAAAAAAGGGAAGGAAGGAAAGAGGGAGAGAAGAAAAGAGAGAAAGAAAGAGAGAGGGGAAAAAGAAGGAAAGAAAGAAGGAAGGATGGATGCAAAGAACGAGGGAAGGTAAGAAAGAAGTAGAGAAGGAAGGAAGGGAAGAAAAAAGAAGGGACAGAAAAAGGGGGAAGGAAGAAAAGACGTAGAGAATGAAGGAAGGAGAGAAGGAAAGAAAAAAGGGAAGGAAGGAAAGAGGGGGGGAAGAAAAGAGAGAAAGAAAGAGGGAGGGGAAAGAGAAGGAAAGAGAAGAAAGGATGATGGATGAATGCAAAGAATAAAGGAAGGAAAGAAAGAGGTAGAGAAGGAAGAAAGGAGAGAGAAAAAGCTGAGACAGAAAAAGGGGGAAGGAAGGAAAGAGGTAGAGAAGGAAGGAAGGAGAGAAGGAAAGAAAAAAGAGAAGGAAGGAAAGAGAGAAGAAAAGAGAGAGAGAGAGAGAGGGAGGGGAAAAACAAAGAAAGAAGGATGGACGCAAAGATGGAAGGAAGGAAAGAAAGAGGTAGAGAAGGAAGAAAGGAGAGAGAAAAGAAGGGACAGAAAAAGGAGGGAGGGAAGGAAGGAAAGAGGGAGAAAAGGTTGGCCACAGCAACATGTGGTGGGTACAGCTAGGATTAAATATAATTACTATTTAATATATAAATTTATACAGTAATAAAAGTATATTATATATTGTAATGTTTTTTTTTTATTGTGATCCTCTGAGTCTCTGTAGGGAAAGATAAAGTGAGATTATCAATAAATAATCGTCCATGCCTTGGTCTCCTCTAGATTGGACTACTGTAATGCGCTCTACGTGGGGCTGCCCTTGAAAACGGCTTGGAAATTCCAACTGGTCCAACGGGCAGCGGCCAGGATGTTGACTGGGGCTCCTTACAGAGAGAGGTCAACCCTCCACTGGCTGCCATTTATTTTCCGAGCCCAATTTAAGGTGCAGGTGCTGACCTACAAAGCCCTGAATGGTTTGGGGCCATCCTACCTGCGTGACCGTATCTCCGTTTATGAACCCACGCGTGCACTTCGTTCATCCAGAGAGGCCCTCTCGTGATTCCCCCTGCATCGCAAGCTTGTTTGGTAGGGACACGAGACAGGGCCTTTTCTGTGGTGGCCCCCCAACTCTGGAACACCCTCCCCAAAGATCTTAGACAGGCCCCTATATTGGCAGTCTTTAGAAAGAACTTGAAGACCTGGCTGTTCTGATGTGCCTTCCCAGAATAGGAATCTCCAATACCAAGTCCCAGAAGCACTTTATCAGAACTAAGATTGCAGCACACTGCACTTACCCTATAATCCTTACATATCGCCTGTCACATCAGCACTTTTAGTCCTGTACCCATTACTCTGGCCCGGCCCAGTTTTATTGTGTCTTGGCGTATTGTTTATTGCTTATTGTTTAATATTGATTTAACTGTTTTAATTTGCTTTAGGTTGTGTATTGTTATGTTGTGTATTGAGGCCTTGGCCTTTGTAAGCCACATCGAGTCCTTCGGGAGATGCTAGCAGGGTACAAATAAAGATAATAATAATAATAATAATAATAATAATAATAATAATAAATAAAAATAAAATAATTTTACCCAATCCCCAAGGTTGCCATGCGTTCAATGACACGAATACTACCATAATAATGATAGACAAGAAATAATTAAAAAGTAGTAATTTTTAATGTGCATGGTTCGTTTTCATGGGGATTTTGTGCATCGAGCGAATGTGAAGTTTCCAAAATCTGGGGAAACATTTCGGATGAAGGATGCTCATCCTGGTATCTAACGGTGCAGCTTGTTTATTTCCCTTTAATTGGCTTGATTAGTATGCAACCAGCAGAGGCAACTTCCTCCTTGCCACAACCGCAGCGAAAACAACACAAAAAGGAGGCATTTCCCCTCCGCGCATGCAGCCCGTGCAAAAGGGAAACAAAGGTCTTGTTGTGGGAGGAGAACATGCGCCGGGCAGAGGAGGACGGACGCCAAAATCATACAAGAGGGATGGAGGTTTTGCAAATCTGCCCTCTTGGCTGGTCCTCCAAATGAGCCGAGGGTAACCCTCTCTGTGGGTGCATCTACATTGTAGAATGAATGGGGTTTGACACCACTTTGCCATGGCGCAACGAGGCGGGAACCTGGGAGTTGTAGTTCCCAGGATTCCAAAACATTGAGCCGTAGCAGTTCGAGTGGCAGAATTCCAGACAGCAAACAATCAAGTGCCAGCCAACACCTCCCAAACAAAAGATGCCTTCAGGCAACAACAGCCAGGCTACCTCTATGTAGACACCCTCACTGATTGACTTTGCAGCTGCATAGCTACTCAATGATAATCAAGCTTGCTAATTGCAACATTCACACTTGTTTCAACAGGTAAGGGTTCTTTCTCCCACCCTGGGCATTATTCCAGAGATATATACCGTGTGTGTGTGTGTGTATACACACATCACTTCCTGCATCTATGCAGATGCCCTCACTGATTGACTTTGCAGCTGCAAGGCTACACAATGATAATCAAGCTAGCTAATTGCAACATCCACACTTGCTTCAACAGGTAAGGGTTCTTTCTCCCACCCTGGGCATTATTCCACAGATAGCTAGATACACGCACACACACACACTCCGCTTGCTACTTCTATGCAGATATCCTCACTGATTAACTTTGCAACTTCATGGCTACTCAGTGCTATTCAAGCTTGCCAATTCCAACATTCACACTTGCTTCAACAGGTAAGGGTTCTTTCTCCCACCCTGGGCAGTATTCCACAGATATAGATATATATATACACAGACACACACCACTTCCTGCCTCTATGCAAATGCCCTCACTGATTGACTTTGCAGCTGTGAGGCTACACAATGCTATTCAAGCTTGCCAATTGCAACATCCACACTTGCTCCAACAGGTAAGGGTTCTTTCTCCCACCCTGGACATTATTCCACAGATATAGATACTCTCTCTCTCTCTCTCTCTCTCTCTCCACATCCTGCCTCTATGCAGATGCCCTCACTGATTGACTTTGCAGCTGTGAGGCTACTCAATGCTATTCAAGTTTGCCAATTGCAATATCCACACTTGCTTCAACAAGTAAGGGTTCTTTCTCCTACCCTGGACATTATTCCATACACACACACACACACACACACACACACTCCACTTGTTGCTTCTATGCAGATGTCCTCACTGATTGACTTTGCGGCTTCATGGCTCCTCAATGGTAGTGAAGCTTGCTAATTGCAACATTCACACTTGCTTCAACAGATACGGATTCTTTCTCCCATTCTGGACATTATTCCACAGGTATATACACACTCCACTTGCTGCCTCTATGCAGATGCCCACACTGATTGACTTTGCAGCTGTAAGGCAACTCAATGCTAGTCAAGCTTGCCAATTGCCACACTTGCTTCAGCCTGGACATTATTGCACTACACACACACACATTCCACTTGCTACCTCTATGCAGATACCCTCACTGATTGACTTTGCAGCTACAAGGCTACTCAATGTTAGTCAAGATCGCCAATTGCAATATCCACACTTGTTTCAGCCTGGACATCATTGCACTACAAACATATATATACACACACACACACACACTCCACTTGCTACCTCTATGCAGATACCCTCACTGATTGACTTTGCAGCGGCAAGGCTAGTCAATGCTAGTCAAGCTTGCCAATTGCAACATCCACACTTGCTTCAGCCTGGACATTACTGCACTACAAACATACACACACACACTCCACTTGCTACCTCTATGCAAATACCCTTACTGATTGACTTTGCTGCCGCAAGGCTATTAAATGCTAATCAGGGTGGCTAGCTACAACATCCACACTTGCTTCAAACAGACAAGAGTTCTTTCTCCCATCCTGGACATTATTCCACAGGGATACATATATACACTCCACTTGCCTCATTTCCAACAGAACCTCTGAAGATGCCATTAGCCACAGGTACAGAAACGTCAGGAGAGAATGCTGCTGGAACATGGCCAGGCAGCTCAGAAAACTCACAGCAACCCAGTGATTCCGGCCATGAAAGCCTTGGACAACACAACGGAGTAATGGATTCAAACTGCAGGGAAAGAGATCCCACCCAAACATGAGGAAAAACTACTAATTTATGCAATGCTTTTGATTTGAAGTAAATAAATGAGAAATTTGAGAATTATTCAACTGTGTTGAAGTCTGGTGGAGTCTCCTTATCTGGAAGCAGAGGCTGGATGGCCATCTTTTGGAAGGGCTTGGATGCCTCTCCCTGCTTGGCAGAAGGGGGTTGGACTGGATGTCCTTCAGGGGACCCTTCCAACGCTAAGATCTTATGGATTCAAATCTGGATAATAATTGAAATGGGGACTTTGGGTTTTCTCTTTTTCTGCCACAGGTTTGCACAACCTGTGAGTGACCGCTCCTTTGCTCCCTTTGAAGCGGCGCGTTCACATTCACATTCACCGTGGGGTCACGTGCAAAACAGGATTTCCTAGGGACGGGCCCCACCTTGGCGTGATTCCATCCCAACCTCTCCAGGCCATTGTGTTTCGATTGCACTCCCCACCCCAAGGACAAGGATTTGCACACCTCTCCAAGTGTGCAAACAACAATTAATGTACGGCTTTCATTCCATGCAGGGAGTAAACAAAGCATCTACACAAGGCATGCGTCAACTTGGGGCTCTCCAGGTGTTTTGGACTCCAGCTCCCACCATTCCTAACAGCCTCAGGCCCTTTCCTTTTCCCCTCGGCTGCTTAAGAAACTACAACTCCCAAATGTTAAGGTCTATTTCCACCAAACTCCACCAGTGTTTACATTTGGGAATATTGAGCATTCAGGCCGTGTTTAGTCCAGATCCATCATTGTTTGAGTCCACAGGGCTCTCTGGATGTAGGTGAACTACAACTCCAAAACTCAAGGTCTGGCACCAACGGCTGCTCTGGCCAGAGGAAAGACAGAGGGGAGCAGAAGACGTTTCCATTTTGTCTTCACTAATAATATAATACAATATATTGTATATACATATAACATTTATACTATTATAATGTAATACAATATAATACTAGTAATAATAATTCAATATTATAATTATAATTATATATTTACAGTGCATGTAATATTACTAATAATATTACAATATAATGGTATAGTGCAATATTGTAATATATAATACTGATATTGTACTATGCTAATAATATAATATATTGTATGAAAATATATATTGTAAGCTGCTCTGAGTCCCCTTCGGGGTGAGAAGGGCGGCATATAAATGCCGTAAATAAATAAAATAAATAAATAAGGTCAATGCCCACCAAACCCTTCCACTATTTTCTGTTTTGGTCATGGGAGTTGTGTGTGCCAAACCTGGCCCAATTCCATCATTGGTGGGGTTCCGAATTCTATTTGATTGTAGGTGAACTATAAATCCCAGCAACTACATCTTCCAAATGTCAAGGCCTATTTCCCCCAAACTCCACCAGTGTTCACATTTGGGCATATTGAGTATTCATACCACGTTTAGTCCATATCCATTATTGTTTGAGTCCACAGTGCTCTCTTGATGTAAGTGAACTACAACTCCCAAACTCAAGGTCAATTCCCACCAAACCCTTTGGGTATGGGAGTTGGTCTGTTGGTCATGGGAGTTGTGTGTGCCAACTTTAGTTAAATTCCATCATTGGCGGATTTCAGATTGCGCTTTGATTGTAGATGAACTATAAATCCCAGCAACTACAACTCCCAAATGACAAAATCAATCCCCTCCCCAACCACACCGGAATTTGGGTATCTGTAAAAAATGTGGTCCAGTGAATGCAAATACATCCCGCATATCAGATATTTACATTATGATTCATAACTCATAATGTAAATACTACAACTCCAAAATTCAAGTTCAATTCTCACCAAACACTTCCAGTATTGTCTGTTTCTGTCATGGGAGTTCTGTGTGCCAAGTCTGGCCCAATTCTATCATTGGTGGGGTTCAGAATGAGCTTTGATTGTAGGTGAACTATAAATCACAGCAACTACAACTCCCAAATGTCAAGGTCTCTTTTCCCCAAACTCCACCAGTGCTCACATTTGGGCATACTGAGTATTCATGCCTAGTTTAGTCCATATCCATCACTGTTTAAGTGCTCTCTGGATGTAAATGAACTACAACTCCAAAACTCATGGTCAATTCTCACCAAACACTTCCAGTATTGTCTGTCATGGGAGTTCTGTGTGCCAAGTCTGGCCCAATTCTATCATTGGTGGGGTTCAGAATGAGCTTTGATTGTAGGTGAACTATAAATCCCAGGAACGACAACTTCCAAATGTCAATGCCTATTTGCCCCAAATTCCACCACTGTTCACATTCGGGCATATTGGGTATTCGTGCCAAGTTTAGTCCATATCCATGATTGTTTGAGTCCACAGTGCTCTGTGGATATAGGTGAACTACAACTCCAAAACTCAAGGTCAATGCCCAACAAACTCTTCCAGTATTTTCTATTGTCCATGGGAGTTCTGTGTACCAAGTTTGGTTCTATTCCATCGTTGTTGGGGTCAGAATCCTCCTTGGTTGTAGGTGAACCATAAATCCCAGCAACTGCAACTCCCACATGTCAAGGTCTATTTTCCCCAAATTCCACCAGTGCTCCATTTGGGCATATTGAGTATTCATGCCAAGTTTAGTCCATATCCATCATTGTTTGAGTGCTCTCTGGATGGTCATGGGAGTTCTGTGTGCCAAGTTTGGTTCGATACCATCGTTGGTGGAGTTCAGAATGCTCTTTGATTGTAGATGAACTATAATTCCCAGCAACTGCAACTCCCAAATGACAGAATCAATCCCCCTTCCCAACTCCACCAGTATTCAAATTTGGGTGTATCGGGTATTTGTGCCAAATTTGGTCCAGTGAATGGCAATACATCCTGCATATCATGTGTTCTATGTCTTGTGAACCGCTGTGAGTTGCCTTCGGGTTGAGAACAGCGGTATAGAAGCAAAGTAAATAAATAAATATCAGATAGTTACATGAGAATGCATAACAGGAGCAAAATTACAGTTGTGAATTAGCAACGAAAATAATGTGACGGTTGGGGGTCACCACAACATGGGGAACTGTATTAAGGGGTCGCGGCATTAGGAAGGTTGAGAACCAATGGTGTAGAGAAACCAACAAAAGGAAAGCAGGAAATCCTCTTTTGAAGCTGATTTGTGTAGAGTTTGTTTGTGTTTTAGAGTTGTATGCAATCAGAGGAGAGATGTATCTTGGTAGGAGAAATTGTGTAGCTAGTTATGTAGTTGTTTACGTATGTTTGTGTGTATTTATGTGCTCATTAAGTATTTTTGTTTACTTTATTTTCCTGCATAGAGTTGCATTAAAAAGGGAAATAAAAGAACCTGGATAGGTGTAGAGGAAGTAACAGAACGGCTCTTTGTTGCAATGTCACATCCTCTCCCGTGATTCCCTCACTACCTGTTTCAGGTGTGTTTGGGGCGGCAGGTACAAAAGAAATGATGTCCTATTAAAGTTAGAAGGGAAGAAAAGAATGGGAGAAAGCCAAGCCCTGTCCCTCCAGGCGCTCCGATGCGCGTTGCCAAAACAAAACCGGAACCAAACCAGCCACCGAGCGCAAACAAAACAGTCGCCGCTTTCCAAAGCACAAGGGCAAATAGTCAGGAATCGTATTGCAGGGAAAAGGGCGGCCTGAAGGTCATCAAGTCCAGCCCTCCGTCCAAAACACTCAATACCTGACACTGAGACATTTCTCATATGTTAGCAGCAAATGGTCAAGGAGAATCATAGAATCAAAGAGTTGGAAGAGACCTCCTGGGCCATCCAGTCCAACCCCACTCTGCCAAGAAGCAGGAATATTGCATTCAAATCACCCCTGACAGATGGCCATCCAGCCTCTGTTTAAAAGCTTCCAAGGAAGGAGCCTCCACCACGCTCCGGGGCAGAGAGTTCCACTGCTGAACAGCTCTCACAGTCAGGAAGTTCTTCCTCATGTTCAGGTGGAATCTCCTTTCTTGTCGTTTGAAGCCATTGTTCCACGTCCTAGTCTGCAAGGAAGCAGAAAACAAGCTTGCTCCCTCCTCCTCCCTGTGGCTTCCTCTCACATATTTATACATGGCTATCATGTCTCCTCTCAGCCTTCTCTTCTTCAGGCTAAACATGCCCAGCTCCTTAAGCCGCTCCTCATAGGGCTTGTTCTCCAGACCTTTTATCATTTTAGTTGCCCTCCTCTGGACACCTTCCAGCTTGTCAATATCTCTCTTGAATTGTGGTGCCCAGAATTGGACACAATATTCCAGATGTGGTCTAACCAAGGCAGAATAGAGCATGACTTCCCTGGATCTAGACACTACACTCCTCTTGATGCAGGCCAGAATCCCATTGGCTTTTTTTGCTGCCACATCACATTGTTGGCTCATGTTTAACTTGTTGTCCACGAGGACTCCAAGATCTTTTTCACACGTACTGCTCTCGAGCCAGGCATTGTCCCCCATTCTGTATCTTTGCATTTCGTTTTTCCTGCCAAAGTGGAGTATCTTGCATTTGTCCCTGTTGAACTTCGTTTTCTTAGTTTTGGCCATTCATCTCTCTAATCTGTCAAGACCGTTTTGAATCCTGCTCCTGTCCTCTGGAGTCTTGGCTATCCCTCCCAATTTGGTGTCGTCTGCAAACTTGATGATCCTGCCTTCTAGCCCTTCATCTAAGTCATTAATAAAGATCCTGAACAGGACCGGCCCAGGACAGAACCGTGGGGCACTCCACTTGTCACTTCTTTCCAGGATGAAGAGGAAGCATTGGGGAGAATCACCCTCTGGGTTCATCCATTTAACCAATTACTGAGAAGAGAAAGAAGTTACTCCAGCATATTATTATTATTATTATTATTATTATTATTATTAGAAACACAACAAGATGAATCCACAGCAAACAAAATCACTCTGCTGGCTGTTGTATTGAATCACACCTCGAACACTTCCCAAGTCTCTAGGACTGTGTGATGTATCGGCGAATTATTATCCTTATTATTATTGTTATTATTTGAAACACAAGATCAGTCCACAGGAGACACTCTGCTGGCTGTTGAATTGGATCACACGTTGGACCCTTCCCAAGTGTCTAGGACAAGCAGGAACAAATAGTCCAGGAAATTAGTCCATCAAAGTTCATGAAAGGCAGAAACTTCCAAGGTAAAATCCCAAAACTTGAATCATGAATCAGTCAAGGCACTTAACACATGAATCTATCCAAGGCAAGGCTTCCAAGGACCAGCAAAGATGTCTTGACTCAATTCCAACATTGCTTCGTCTGGCTACAGATTCTGTACTTGGCATTTTTATCCCCTAATCCACTCTATGTCCCAAGCAGCCAGAAATGGATTTGTAAGCCCCTCTGGATCCCATTTGGGGTGAGAAGGGTGGCATATAAATGTTGTAAATAAATACCGTATATACTCGAGTATAAGCAGACCCGAATATAAGCCGAGGCACCTCATTTTACAACAAAAACTGGGAAAACAGATTGACTCGCAGATAAGCCGAGGGTGGGAAATGGAGCAGCTACTGGTATATTCCAAAATAAAAATAGATTCCAATAAAATTGCCTTAATTGAGGCATCAGTAGGTTAAATGTTTTTGAATACATAAGATAAGACTGTTCTCTGATTAAAACATTATTCTAACCTTCAGTGTAAATATGTTTACATATCCTTCCAATAATAATAGAGTAAAATGATAAATGTAATAATAATAATAGAATAAAATGATTAATGTAATAATAATAATAGAATAAAATGATTAATGTAATAATAATAATAGAATAAAATGATTAATGTAATAATAATAGAGTAAAATAATAAATGTAATAATAATAATAGAATAAAATGATTAATGTAATAATAATAATAGAATAAAATGATAAATGTAATAATAATAGAGTAAAATAATAAATATAATAATAATAATAGAATAAAATGATTAATGTAATAATAATAATAGAGTAAAATGATTAATGTAATAATAATAATAGAATAAAATGATAAATGTAATAATAATAATAGAATAAAATGATAAATGTAATAATAATAGAGTAAAATAATAAATGTAATAATAATAATAGAATTAAAAGATTAATGTAATAATAATAATAGAGTAAAATAATAAATGTAATAATAATAGAATTAAATGATTAATGTAATAATAATATTAATAGAGTAAAATAATAAATGTAATAAAAATAAAGAATAAAATAATAAATGTAATAATAATAGTAATAGAGTAAAATAATAAATGTAATAATAACAACAATAAAGAATAAAATAATAAATGTAATAATAATAATAGAATAAAATGATTAATGTAATAATAATAATAGAGTAAAATAATAAATGTAATAAAAATAAAGAATAAAATAATAAATGTAATAATAATAATAGAATAAAATGATTAATGTAATAATAATAACAGAGTAAAATAATAAATGTAATAATAATAATAATAGAATTAAATGATTAATGTAACAATAATAGTAGAATACAATGATTAATGTAATAATAATAATAGAGTAAAATAATAAATGTAATAATAACAATAATAAAGAATAAAATAATAAATGTAATAATAATAATAGAATAAAATGATTAATGTAATAATAATAATAATAATAATAATAGAGTAAAATAATAAAAAACCTTGACTCGAGTATAAGCCGAGGGAGACATTTTCAGCCTTAAAAAAGGGCTGAAAAACTAGGCTTATACTCGAGTATATACAGTAATATGTATGTATGTATATATGCCTCCCTAGCTTAGTTTCTAACAGACCTCACAACCTCTGAGGATACCTGCCATAGATGTGGGCAAAACGTCAGGAGAAAATGCTTCCGGAACATGGCCAGACAGCCCGGAAAACTCACAGCAACCCAGTGATTCCAGCCATGAAAGCCTTTGACAACACAAATAACCTAAAATGCAGAAGGAAATGAAAGTGGGATACTCCCATTTTTTTGCTAATGCAAAAGGGCACCGACCTCCCCAAAAAAGGCAATTTAGAGCAACAGGAAACTGGAAAGAAGGAAGAGTTTTCGAGAGTTTCCTGATTTTCATTTCATTTATGGTTTAATCCAACCATTTCATTAAGCGTTTCATTTCCAAAGGAAGTGTGACACATTTCCACTGGGCTAATTTTAACTTCTGCAACCTGCCTTAACAGAGCAAAAGGTGGGATAATAATATTATTGTGAGTAGTTGAAATCCCAGTTTGTTTGCTTGTTTTTATCCTGGAGTTCGGCAGCATTTCCTCTCTCCTTCCAACTCAGGTAACAGGTGCTGCAACCTGAGCCTGGCTTTTAGATTTCTGCAGGAAGCCAGAAAGAAGGTTCGGAGAGGTTTAAGGGAAAGCTCTTCTAGGAAAAAGAAGAAACAAGGCCATTGTTGACAGCACAGCAGGTGCTTTTCCATTGGAAAGGGGTCACTCCCCTTCCTTTAGTATTCTTTGGAGCAGCGGTTCCCAAACTGGGAGTAACGAGGGGTGTTAGAGAAGTCACCAAAAACCATCAGAAAGCACACTATTTTCTGTTGGGCATGGGGGTTCTGTGTGGGAAGTTTGGCCCAATTCCATCGTTGGTGGGGTTCAGAATGTTCTTTGATTCTGGTGAACTATAAATCCCAGCAACAACAACTCCGAAATGTCAAGGTCTCCAAACTCCACCAGGGTTCACATTTGGGCATCTTGAGTATCTGTGCCAAGTTTGGTCCAGCTCCATCATTGTTTCAGTCCACACTGCTCTCTGGATCTTGGTGAACTACAACTCCAAAACTCAAGGTCAATGCCCATCAAACACTTCCAGTATTTTCTGTTGGTCATGGGAGTTCTGCGTGCCAAGTTTGGTTCAATTCCATCATTGTTTGAGTCCACAGTGTTCTCCAGATGAAGGTGAACTACAACTCCCAAACTCAAGGTCAATGCCCACCAAACCCTTCCTGTATTTTCTGTTTTGATCATGGGAGTTGTGTGTGTCAAGTTTGGTTCAATTCCATCATTGGTGGGGTTCAGAATGCTCTTTGATTGTAGGTGAACTATAAATCCCAGCAACTACAACTCCCAAATGTCAAAGTCTATTTTTCCCAAACTCCACCAGTGTTCACATTTGGGCATATTTAGTATTAATGCCTGTTTGAGGCCACAGTGTTCTCTGGATGTAGGTGAACTACAACTCTAAAACTCAAGGTCAATGCCCACCAAACCCTTCCAGTATTTTCTGTTTTGGTCATGTGAGTTCTGTGTGCCAAGTTTGGTTCAATTCCATTGTTGATGGAGTTCAGAGTGCTCTTTGATTGTAGGTGAACTATGAATCCTTGCAACTACAACTCCCAAATGTCAAAGTCTATTTTCCCCAAATTCCACCAGTATTCACATTTGGGCATATTGGGTATTCGTGTAGAGTTTGGTCCAGATCCATAATTGTTTCAGTCCACAATGATCGCTGGATATAGGTGAACTACAACTCCAAAACTCAAGGTCAATGCCCACCAAAACCTTCCAGTATTTTCTGTTTCTGTCATGGAAGTTGTGTGTGTCACGTTTGGTTCAATTCCATCGTTGGTGGAGCCCAGAATGCATTTTGATTGTAGGTGAACTATAAATCCCAGCAACTACAACCTCTAAATGTCAATGTCTGTTTTCCCCAAACTCCACCAGTGATCGCATTTGGGCATAATGAGTATCTGTCCTAACTTTGGTCCAGACCCCTCATTGTTTGTGTCCACAGTGCTCTCTGGATGTAGGTGAACTACAACTCCAAAACTCAAGGTCAATGCCCACCAAACCCTTCCTGTATTTTCTGTTTTGGTCATCGGAGTTCTGTGTGCCAAGTTTGGTTCAGTTCCATCGTTGGTGGAGTTCAGAATGCTCTTTGATTGTAGGGGAACTATAAATCCCAGCAACTACAACTCCCAAGGGCGTAGTGGGTATTTCTGAAAATACATCGTGGTCCACAGCAATGCATGGCAGGGAACAGTTAGTTATTAATAATAAGAATAGATTTCAGAATAATGGTTTGTTATTATTGTTACTATTATTATTCAGGACCCCTTGAAGTGAGGAGGGTGGCCACTTATTTATTTATTATTATTACAATTGTCACAATTGGCCAGAGAAGCAACAACAAAAAAGGATAGAGCGGCCTGTCTCAAGGGTCATCAATGTTTAACATTTACATAAATGATCAGCCACTGCCAGAAGGAATAGAGAGTTTTATCTATGGTAATGATCATGCCATCACCACCCAAGTAAGGAGCTTTGAGATGGTTGAACAGAAGCTCTCTGAAGCTTTAGGTGCTCTTACTGCCAATTACAGGGAAAACCAACTGATTCCAAATGTTTAACATTTACACAAGTGACCAGCCATTGCCAAAAGGGACAGAGAGGTTCATCTATGCTGATGATCATGTCATCACCGCCCAAGCAGGGAACTTTGAGATGGTTGAACAGAAGCTCTCTGAAGCTTTAGGTGCTCTTACTGTCAATTACAGGGAAAACCTGCTGGTTCCTAATCTATCCAAAACACAGAGGTGTGCTTTCCATCTTAAGAACAGACAAGCATCTCGAGCTCTGAGGATGACTTGGGAAGGAATCCCACTGTAGCACTGCAGTGTACCCAATTACCTGGGAGTTACTCTAGACCGGGCTCTGACTTACACCAAGCACTGTTTGAATATCAAGCCAAAAGTGGATGCTAGAAATAATATCGTACGAATATTGGCACAACCTGAGGATCACAACCAGACACAGTGAAGACATCTGCCCTTGCGCTTTGCTACTGAGTAGGCATGCCCAGTGTGGAATACATCTCACCAGGCTAAAACAGTGGATGTGGCTCTTAAAGGGACATGCCACATTATCACAGGATGTCAACACCCTATTCCACTAGAGAAATTATACTGTTTAGCTGGTATTGCACCACCTGACATCCGCCAGGAAGTAGCAGCCAATAATAAAAGGACCAAGGCAGTGACATCTCCGGCCCATCCTCTGTTCAGATATCAGCCAGCACGCCAACAACTTAAATCAAGAAATAGCTTCCTAAGGTCTACAGAGATACTTGAAAGGAACACCTCAGCAAGTAAGAGTCCAAAAGTGGCAGGCAAAAACCCAGAAGGCGACTCAATGGCTGAGACCAGATGAGAAACTCCCTCCTGGGCAGAGAAAAGACTGGGCAACGTGGAAGGCGCTGAACAGACTGTGCTCTGGCACCACGAGATGCAGAGCCAACCTCAAGAAATGGGGCCACGAAGTGGAATCCATGACATGCGAGTGTGGAGAAGAGCAAACTACAGACCACTGGCTGCAATGCAACCTGAGCCCTGCCACATGCACAATGCAGCAACACCAGGGGCACTTCAAGTGGCCAGCTACTGGTCAAAGGACATTTAATAGATTGCCAAGTTTTCTAAACTTTGTGTTTTGTAAATGCAATACAACTGCACCCTCGGTTCGCTTCTGACACAACAAATAAATATTACTATTGTTACTTGCTTAGCTCTCTTAAAAGACACTCAGAGTGGGTTTCAACACTAAAAACAATACTATTGGGTTGTTGTAGGTTTTTTCGGGCTATACGGCCATGTTCTAGAGGCATTCTCTCCTGACGATTCGCCTGCATCAATGGCAAGCATCCTCAGAGGTAGTGAGGTGAGGTAGTGACCCCAACACCCCACCTCACTACCTCTGAGGATGCTTGCCATAGATGCAGGCGAAACGTCAGGAGATAATGCCTCTAGAACATGGCCATATAGCCCGAAAAAACCTACAACAACCCAGTGTTTCCGGCCATGAAAGTCTTCGACAAAACAATACTATACAATGTCTTTATTGACCATATATTTCTTTATACATGCATGTGTCATCCAAAACACATAGGAGTAGCAAGTGCTTCAGCCTGAAGATTTATTTTGGAGGAAAGGGGAGAAAAAGAGAAAATAGGGCCATTTTCAGTAGCTCAATGGGGGCTTGATATGGGGAGGGGGCTCACCCCTCCATTTGAGGGTGAACAGCACTCCTTTCTCTGATGAGAAATCTAGTGAAGGAGAGATATTTCACCTCCTTCGGGAGCAAAAGCAGAGCCATAAAGGAACCAAATGGGTTTGAGACAACCTCAAGTGGAGCTGTGCAGGTAAGATCCCCAAAAAGAGGAAGACCATTTGCCCTTTAAGACAGTCCAATGAGACCACAGTTGGAAGCTAAAGGTGGTCAGACAGGTGGGACAGCTGGGAGGAAGCTTTTCCAGGTGGCTTGGTCAGCTCTCATCTCCAAAAGGAGGGAGTTTGTACCTTCTCCAAGCAGGAGACAAAGTCACAGGTGGCCCTCCTGGGAGCAAAGAGTAGCCACAGGTCTCTCAAGTAGCCAAATTCCCAACAAGTAGCTCCAGAGAGTGAAATCCCCAAGTAGCACCTGAAAGAGTGTCTTCAATGAGCTCCAAATAATAATATTTCAATAACAACAATAGCAACAGAACCCCAAGTAGTATCTTTGATTAGCCCAGGATCCCCAAACAGTAATACCTTCACATAGTACTTCCAAGGAACCATAAATAATAACACACCCAGAAACCCCAAAATAATATACCCAGAAGCCAAAGACCCTCAAATTACAATGCTTCTGTGAACCCCAAAATACCTGTACAAGTCAAAGAGTAAATAACAATACCTCTAGGACACTCCCAATAATAATACCTATAGAAACACCTCCAGACACCTGCAGGAGCCAAGAACTTTTCCAAACAGTAGCTTCTCAAGAAAGTCTCCTAATAAGATCTCCAGGAGCCAAGGGCCTCTTAAAGTAATAATACATCAAAGTACAAATATATCCCAAATTGTAATATTTTAAGAAAGTCCCCCAAAAACGTCCAGGTTCCTCAAACAGCCGTATCTCCAGAAGGTCCCAGATTACCTGTAGGAGTCAAGAACCCCCCAAATACATCTCCAAAACATACCCCCAAATGATACCTCTAGGAACACCTCCAAACACTTGCAGGAAACAAGGAATCCCCCCTCCCAATAGCAGTGTTTCCAAAGCCCCCAAAGTACCTGTAGGAGCCAAAGAGCAGATAACAATACCTCCAGGACACTCAAAATAATGATATCTCCAAAAATAATACCCCCAGAAACACCTCCAAACACTTGCAGGAAACAAGGAATCCGCCCCCCCCCCACCCAATAGTAGTATCTCCAAAGCCCCAAAATCACCTGTAGAAGTCAAAGAGCAAATAACAATACCTCCAGGACCCTCAACATAATAATAATAATAATAATAATAATAATAATAATAATATCTCAAAAAAAAAATATCCCCAGAAACACCTCCAACACTTGCAGGAGCTAAGGAATCCCCCCTCCCAATAGTAGTATCTCCAAAGACCACAACTCTCCTGTAGAAGTCAAAGAGCAAATAACAATTCCTCCAGGACCCTCAAAATAATAATAATAATAATAATAATAATAATAATAATAATAATAATAATTCCAAAAATAATACCCCCAGAAACACCTCCAAACACTTGCAGGAAACAAGGAATCCCCCCCCCCCCACCCAATAGTAGTATCTCCAAAGCCCCAAAATCACCTGTAGAAGTCAAAGAGCAAATTACAATTCCTCCAGAACCCTCAACATAATAATAATAATAATAATAATAATAATAATAATAATATCTCAAAAAATAATACCCCCAGAAACACCTCCAACACTTGCATGAACTAAGGAATCCCCCCTCCCAATAGGAGTATCTCCAAAGCCCCCAAATCACCTGAACAATACCTCCAGGACCCTCAAAATAATAATAATATCTTCAAAAATAATACCCCCAGAAACACCCCCAACACGTGTAGGAACTAAGGAATTCCCCCTCCCAATAGTAGTATTTCCAAAGCCCCCAAATCACCTGTAGAAGTCAAAGAGCAAATAACAATACCTCCAGGACCCTCAAAATATTAATAATAATAATATCTCCAAAAATAATACCCCCAGAAACACCTCCAAACACTTGCAGGAAACAAGGAATCTCTCCCCCCCCCCCCAATAGTAGTATCTCCAAAGCCCCAAAATCACCTGTAGAAGTCAAAGAACAAATAAAAATACCTCCAGGACCCTCAAAATAATCAAATATCCCCAAATAATAATGACTTCCAAAGAGTAGTTTCTCAACAAAGTCGCCCAATAGGATCTCCAGGAGCCAAGGGCCCCTTAAAATAACAATAGCTCAAAGTAAAAATATCCCCAAATTGTAATATTTTAAGAAAGTCCCCCAAAACACCTTCAAGGTCCTCAATTAGCAGTATATCCAGAAGCCCCCAGATCACCTGTAGGAGCCAAGAACCCCCTAAATACCTCTCCAAATAATATCCCCAAATAATAGCTCCAGAAACACCTGCAGGAACCAAGGAACCCTTAACACTAATCTCTCCAAAAATCTCTAAATCAGATCTCAGGAGGCAAAGGCCCCCCAATAACAATACCTTTGGGACCCCCAACACAATAGTCTCCCCAACTAACAATACCTCCAGAAACCCTTCCCAACACCTGCAGGAGCCAAGGATCCCCCCAAATAGCAATATCTCCTGGACCCCCAAATAATAATAATATCTCCAAATAATAATACATCCAGAAACACCTCCAAGCACCTGCAGAAACCAAGGAACATTAAATCTCCAAATCTTGCCAAAGGAAAATTAATTTCTCCAAGCATTAATATCTCCAAATCAGATCTCTAGGAGGCAAGAAAGCCTCAATTACAATACCTCCAGGACCCCTCAACATAATAGTATTCATCCCCAACTAAATAATACCTCCAGAAACAGCTCAAAACACCTGCAGACACCAAGGAGCATTAATCTCTCCAAAGGAACATTAATCTCTCCAAATCAGATTTCTAGGAAGCAACCCCTCCCCCCCAATAACAAGATCTCTGGGACTTCTAATGGAATAGTCTCCCCAATGAACCATACCTCCAGAAATCCTTCCCAATACCTGCAGGAGCCAAGGATCCCCCAAATAAAAATACTTCTAGGATCCCCAAAATAATAATATCCCCAAATAATAATACCTCCAAACACCTGCAGAAACCAAGGAAAACTAATCTCTCCAATCTCTCCAAAGGAACATTAATCTCACCAAAGATATCCAAATCAGATCTCTAGGAAGCATGGAGCCCTGAACAACAAGATCTCTGGGATTTCCAACCAAATAGTCTCCCCAACTAAATAGTATCTCCAGAAACCTTTCCCAACACCTGCAGGAGCCAAGGATCCCCCAAATAACAATAGCTCCCCAATACATAATATTCCCAAATAATAATGCCTCCAGAAACACCTCCAGACACTTGCAGGAGCCAAGGACTTCCTACCAGTAGTTTCTCAAGATCCCCCAAATACCTCTCCAAATAATACCTCCAGAAACACCTGCAGGAACCAAGGAACCTTTAACCCTTTTGGTGATATTTTTGAATTTCTCCAAAAATCTCCAAAGCATATCTCTAGGAGGCAAGAGCACCCCAATAACAATACCTCCTGGACCCCTCAATATTATAGTATTTATCCCCAACTAAATAATACCTCCAGAAACACCTCCAAACACCTGCAGACACCAAGGAACATTAATCTCTCCAAATCTCTCCAAAGGAACATTAATATATCCAAATCAGATTTCTAGGAAACAAGACACCCCCCCTCCCCAATAACAAGACCTCCAGGACTTCCAACCTAATAGTGTGCCCAACTAAATAATACCTCAAGAAACCCTTCTCAACACCTGCAGGAACCAAGGATCCCCCAAATAACAATACTTCTAGGACCCTCAAAATGATAATATCCCCAAATAATAATACTTCCAAACACCTGCAGGAAGCATAAAACATTAATCTCACCAAACATAAATATCTCCAAATCAGATCTCTAGGAAGCAAGGACCCCCCAACAACAAGACGTCTGGGACTTCCAACCTAATAGTCTCCCCAACTAAATAATACCTCCAGAAACCCTTCCCAACATCTGCAGGAGCCAAAGATCCCCCAAATAACAATACCTCTAGGACCCCCCAAAATAATAATAGTATCCCTCAATAATAATACATCCAGACACCTGCAGGAGCCAAGGACTTCCAAACAGTAGTTTCTCAAGATCCCCCAAATACCTCTCCAAATAATACCTCCAGAAACACCTGCAGGAATCAAGGAACCCTTAACCCTTTTGGTGATATTTTTGAATATCTCCAAAAATCTCCAAATCAGATCACTAGGAGGCAAGAACACCCCTGCCCCCCCATAAAAATACTTCCAGAACCCCTAAACAAATAATAATACCTCCAAACACCTGCAGAAACCAAGGAACATTAATCTCTCCAAATCTCGCCAAAGGAACATTAATCTCACCAAACATAAATATCTCCAAATCAGATTTCTAGGAAGCAAGACCCTCCCCCCCCCCATAACAAGACCTCTAGGACTTCCAACCTAACAGTCTCCCCAACTAAATAATACTCCAGAAACCCTTCCCAACACCTGCAGGTGCCAGGGATCCCCCCAAATAATAATATTCCCAAATAATACCTCCAAACACCTGCAGGAAGCATGGAACATTAATCTCACCAAACATAAATACCTCCAAATCAGATCTCTAGGAAGCAAGGACCCCCCAACAACAAGACATCTGGGACTTCCAACCTAATAGTCTCCCCAACTAAATAATACCTCCAGAAACCCTTCCCAACACCTGCAGGAGCCAAGGATCCCCCAAATAACAATAGCTCCCCAAATAATAATAATATTCCCAAATAATAATGCCTCCAGAAACACCTCCAGACACCTGCAGGAGCCAAGGACTTCCAAACAGTAGTTTCTCAAGTGCCCCCAAATACCTCTCCAAATAATACCTCCAGAAACACCTGCAGGAACCAAGGAACCCTTAACCCTTTTGGTGATATTTTTGTATCTCTCAAAAAATCTCCAAAAATACTTCCAGAACCCCTAAACAAATGATAATACCTTCAAACACCTGCAGAAACCAAGGAACATTAATCTCTCCAAATCTCACCAAAGGAAGATTAATCTCACCAAACATAAATATCTCCAAATCAGATTTCTAGGAAGCAAGACACCCCCCCCCCCCATAACAAGACCTCTAGGACTTCCAACCTAACAGTCTCCCCAACTAAATAATACTCCAGAAACCCTTCCCAACACCTGCAGGTGCCAGGGATCCCCCCAAATAATAATATTCCCAAATAATAATACCTCCAAACACTTGCAGGAAGCATGGAGCATTAATCTCACCAAACATAAATATCTCCAAATCAGATCTCTAGGAAGCAAGGACCCCCACCCCCCAACCCAACAACAAGACCTCTAGGACTCCCAACCTAATAGTCTCCCCAACTAAATAATACCTCCAGAAACCCTTCCCAACACCTGCAGGAGCCAATGATCCCCCAAATAACAATAGCTCCCCAAATAATAATAATATTCCCAAATAATAATGCCTCCAGAAACACCTCCAGACACCTGCAGGAGCCAAGGACTTCCAAACAGTAGTTTCTCAAGTGCCCCCAAATACCTCTCCAAATAATACCTCCAGAAACACCTGCAGGAACCAAGGAACCCTTAACCCTTTTGGTGATATTTTTGTATCTCTCCAGATCAGATCTCTAAGAGGCAAGCCCCCCCCCCCCCCACATAACAATATCTCCAGGACCCCTCATCCTCAACTAAATAATACCTCCAGAAACACCTCCAAACACCAAGGAACATTAATCTCTCCAAATCTCACCAAAGGAACATTAATATCTCCAAACCAGATTTCTAGGAAGCAAGCCCCCCCCCCCCCCCGCCCCCAATAACAAGACCTCTGGACTTCCAACCTGAAAGTCTCCCCAACTAAATAATACCTCCAGAAACCCTTCCCAACACCTGCAGGAGCCAAGGATCTCCCAAATAACAATATTTCTAGAACCCCCTAAAATAATAACAATATTTCTCAATAATAATACCTTCAAACACCTGCAGGAACCAAGGAACACTACTCTCTCCAAAGGAACATTAATCTCACCAAACATAAATATCTCCAAATCAGATTTCTAGGAAGCAAGACCCCCCCCCCATTACAAGACCTCTAGGGCTTCCAACCTAATAAGTCTCCCCAACTAAATAATACCGCCAGAAACACCTCCAAACACCTGCAGAAGCCAAGGAACATTAATCTCTCCAAATCTCGCCAAAGGAACATTAATCTCTCCAAATCAGATTTCTAGGAAGCAACCCCCCCCCCAATAACAAGACCTCTAGGACTTCAAACCTAACAGTCTCCCCAACTAAATAATACTCCAGAAACCCTTCCCAACACCTGCAGGCGCCAGGGATCCCCCAAAATAATAATATTCCCATATAATATTATTAGGACCCTCAAAATAATAATATCTCCAAATAATAATACCTCCAAACACCTGCAGGAAGCATAGAACATTAATCTCACCAAACATAAATATCTCCAAATCAGATATCTAGGAAGCATGGAACCCCCAACAACAAGACGTCTGGGACTTCCAACCTAATAGTCTCCCCAACTAAATAATATATCCAGAAACCCTTCCCAACACCTGCAGGAGCCAAGGCTCCCCCAAATAACAATACCTCCAGGACCGCCCAAAAATAATAATAATCCCATGTAATAATATCTTCAGAAACACCTCCAAACACCTGCAGAAACCAAGGAACATTAAATCTCCAAATCTTGCCAAAGGAACATTAATCTCTCCAAACATTAATATCTCCAAATCAGATCTCTAGGAAGCAAGGCCCCCCCAATAACAATACCTCTGGGACTTCCAACATAATAACCATACCTCTCCAGAAATCCTTCCCAATACCTGCAGGAGCCAAGGATCCCCCAAATAAAAATACTTCTAGGATCCCCAAAATAATCATATCCCCAAATAATATTTATTTATTTATTTATTTATTTAAAAAATTTATATACCCGCCTTCTCCCCTCTCCAAACACCTCCAAACATAATACCTCCAAACACCTGCAGGAACCAAGGAAAACCAAGCTCTCCAAAGGAACATTAATTTCACCAAAGATAAATCTCTCCAAATGAGATCTCTAGGAAGCATGGACCCCCCAACAACAACATCTCTGGGACTTCCAACCTAATAGTCTCCCCAACTAAATAGTATCTCCAGAAATCTTTCCCAACACCTGCAGGAGCCAAGGATCCCCCCAAATAACAATACCCCCAGGACCACCCAAATAATAATAATAATAAACTTTATTTATATCAGATCTCTAGGAGGCAAGAGCCACCCCCCAATAAAAATACTTCCAGAACCCTAAACAAATAATAATACCTCCAAACACCTGCAGAAGTCAAGGATCATTAATGTCTCCAAATCTCGCCAAAGGAACATTAATCTCTCCAAATCAGATTTCTTGGAAGCAACGCCCCCCCCCCCCCAAATAACAAGACCTCTAGGACATCCAACCTAATAGTCTCCCCAACTAAATAATACCTCCAGAAACCCTTCCCAACTCCTGCAAGAGCCAAGGATCCCCCAAATAACAATACCTCCAGGACCCTCAAAATAATAATATCCCCAAATAATAATACCTCCAAACACCTGCAGGAAGCATGGAACATTAATCTCACTAAACATAAATATCTCCAAATCAGATTTCTAGGAAGCAAGCCCCCCCCCCCCCTTAATAACAAGATCTCTGGGACTTCCAACCTGATAGTCTCCCCAACTAAATCATACCTCCAGAAACCCTTCCCAACACCTGCAGGAGCCAAGCATCTCCCAAATAACAATACCCCCAGGACCACCCAATAATAATAATAATAATAATAATAATAATAATAATCCCAAATAATAATACCTCCAGAAACACCTCCAGACACTTGCAGGAGTCAAGGACTTCCAAACAGTAACTTCTCAAGATCCCCCAAATACCTCTCCAAATAATACCTCCAGAAACACCTGCAGGAACCAAGGAACCCTTAACCCTTTTGGTGATATTTTTGAATTTCTCCAAAAATCTCCAAAACAGATCTCTAGGAGGCAAGCACCCCCATAACAATACCTCCAGGACCCCTCATCCTCAACTAAATAATACCTCCAGAAACCCTTCCCAACACCTGCAGGAGCCAAGGATCCCCCAAATAATAATACTTCTAGGACCCTCAAAATAATAATATCCCCAAATAATAATACCTCCAAACACCTGCAGAAACCAAGGAACAATATTCTCACAAATCTCTCCAAAGGAACATTAATCTCACCAAACATAAATATCTCCAAATCTAGGAAGCAACGCCCCCCCCCCCCCAATAACAACAACTCCGACACTTCCAACCTGATAGTCTCCCCAACTAAATAATACCTGCATAAACCCTTCCCAACACCTGCAGGATCCAAGGCTCCCCCAAACACTCTCCAAAATACACCAACCCCTAAACAATGCCTCCAGCCAGGAGGGAAGGCTCCCCCAAGAGGAATGCCCCCTCCTCCTCCTCCAGAGACACCCCCCCTTCCAAAAGATTCCCCTCCAAGGGGGAGAGGCAGGGGACCCCGCCCCAAAAGCCAGCCTCACCTTGGCGAAGTAGAGCATCCAAAGCTCGTAGAGGCGCTCCTTGGAAGCCATGCTCTCCTCCTCCTCCTCCTCCTCCTCCTCCTCTTTCCTCTCCTCTTCCTGGGGTTCAAAAGGCGGCTTTGGCCCGGTGCCTTCCTCCTCTTCTTTGCTTTCCTCCTCCTCCTCGTCCTCCTCTTCCTCCCTTCATGGCGTGCCTCGGAGGAAGAAGAAAGGAAAGGAAGAAAGGAAGGAAAGAAAGAAGGCGGAGGAGGAAGGCAGGCAAGCAGGCAGGCGCGCCAAAGAAAGAAAGAAAGGAGACCTTTACGCACGGCGCGCAAAGGGAGGGAGGCAACTTTTACGCGCGACGAAAGCGGCTCTGTTCCTGGTCTCCGGGCTCCGGGGGAGGCGGCTAAGGCTGCCTCCGAGCTTCCTCCAATGCCTCCGGCTCCGAAGGCTCCTCCCCCGGCACCTGAGCCGCCTCCAAAGGCTTGGAAAGGCGGGCAGAGGCAGGCAGAGCAATGCGCCCTGCTAGAGACAAACCTCTCCAAAGGGAGAGAAGGCGAGAGGGAAGCCTTGACGCCTGGCCAGACACGGCCAGAAGGGACAGAGAGGTTCATCTATGCTGATGATCGTGCCATCACCGCTCAAGGGCCAGGGCATCATCATCATCATCATCAACATCATCATCATTTAATAACTTATTAATCGCCCTCCATCCGGGAATGCTCCAGGCGATTAACAGCTAAATTACAAAAGATAAAATACATACATACAAAAATTAAAAACCAACAGAGATCGAATGCTCTAGTACAGCGTTTCTCAACCTGGGGGTCGGGACCCCTGGAAGGGTCGCCAGGGGGTGTCAGAGGGGTCACCAAAGGCCATCAGAAAATACAGTATTTTCTATGGTCATAGGGGTTCTCTTGAAGTGACTGGACTGACCTTGAAGGAGCTGGGGGTGGTGACGGCCGACAGGGAGCTCTGGCGTGGGCTGGTCCATGAGGTCACGAAGAGTCGGAGACGACTGAACGAATGAACAACAACAACAAGGGGTTCTCTGTGGGAGGTTTGGCCCAATTTTATCATGGGTGGGGTTCAGAATGCTCTTTGATTGTAGGTGAACTATACATCCCAGTAACTACAACTCCCAAATGTCAATCGTCTATTTTTCCCAAACCCTACCAGTGTTCATATTTGACCATATTGAGTATTCATGCCAAGTTTGGTCCAGATCCATCATTGTTTGAGCCCACAGTGCTCTCTGGATGTAGGTGAACTACAACTCCCAAACTCAAGGTCAACACCCACAAAACCCTTCCTGTATTTTCTAGTCATGGGAGTTCTGTGTGCCAACTTTGGTTCAGTTCAATTGTTGGTGGAGTTCAGAATGCTCTTTGATTGTAGGTGAACTATAAATCCCAGCAACTACAACTCCCAAATGACAAAATCACCCCCAACCCCAGTATTCCAATTTGGGCGTATCGGGTATTTGTGCCAAATTTGGTCCAGTGAATGAAAAGACATCCTGCATATCAGATATTTACATGACGACTCATAACAGTAGCAAAATTACAATTATGAAGCAGCAACGAAAACAATATTATGGTTGGGGGTCACCACAACACGAGGAACCGTATTAAGGGGTCGCAGCATTAAGAAGGTTGAGAACCACTGATCTATGCTGATGATCGTGCCATTACCGCTCAAGGGCCAAGGCATCCCAGTTCTCAGTGTCTATGCCAGAGTTTTTAAGGTTGGTCATCATGTTGATGGGAATCTTCCCACCGGAGAGGAAATCATCATCAGACAGATGGCAAGCTATTTAACCTCAGCAGACTGTAACCCAAAACCAAGGTTACAGCAACATCTGTTATAGAACTCCAGTATGCTGATGACAATGTCATCTGTGCGCATTCAGAAGAAGACCTCCAAGCCACTCTAAACACCTTTGCAGAAGCATAGGAGGAGCTCGGCCTGTCATTGAACATCGAGAAAATCAAAGTGGTGTTCCAGCAGTCACCAGCCAATCCCTTTCCAATGCCAGAGATACAGCTTAATGGTATAACATTAGAAAATGTTGACCATTTCTGCTCCCTTGGCAGCCACCTCTCCACCAAAGTCAACGTCGACACCGAAATAAAACACGACCTGAGCTCTGCAAGTGCAGCTTTTTTTCCAAATGAAGCAGACAGTGTTTCAGGACGGGACATCCATAGGGAGACCAAGGTGCTTGTCTATAAAGCTGTTGTCCTCCCAACCCTCCTATACACTTGTGAGACGTGGACTGTCTACAGACATCACACTCAACTCCTGGAACGATTCCATCAGTGTTGCCTGGAAATCTCTCAGGAAGACAAGCAGACAAATGTCAGCCTGCTGGAAGAAGCAAAGACCACCAGCACTGAAGCGATGGTCCTCCGCCATCAACTCCGCTGGACCAGCCACGTTGTCCGGATGCCCGACCGGATGCCTGACCACAGCATCTGGATGCCCGACCACAGAATAGAGCAAAGCAGTTGCTCTCTTCCGGACTCAAGAACGGAAAACAGAATGTTGGAGGACAGGAAAAGAGATTTAAAGACGGGCTCAAAGCCAACCTTTAATACTCTGGCATAGACACTGAGAACTGGGAAGCCCTGCCCTTGAGCGCTCCAGCTGGAAGTCAGCTGTGACCAGCAGTACTGCAGAATTTGAAGAGGCACGAATGGATGGCGAAAGAGAGAAACGTGCCAAGAGGAAGGTGCATCAAGCCAACCCCGGCCGGGACCTCCTTCCACCTGGAAACCGATGCGCTCACTGCGGGAGAAGATGCAGAGCAAGAACAGGGCTCCACAGCCACATACGGACCCACCACTAGGACACCGAACTTGGAAGACAATCCTACTCTTACAACGAGGGATCGCCTAAGTGAAGTGAAGTTCTCCAGACCCTTGATCATTTGAGTTGCCCTCCTCTGGATGCATTCCAGCTTGTCAACATCTCTCTTGAATTGTGGTGACCAAAACTGGACACAATATTCCAGGTGTGGTCTAACCAAAGCGGAATAGAGCATGGGGAGCATGACTTCCTTAGATCTAGACACTATGCTCCTATTGATGCAGGCCAAAATCCCATTGGCTTTTTTTGCCGGCGCATCACATTGTTGGCTCATGTTTACCTTCTTGTCTACGAGGACTCCAAGATCTTTTTCACACGTACTGCTCTTGAGCTACGCGTCCCACTTCAACTGGCATGGCCCAATGCTGTGGCAACCTGGGAGCTGTAGTTTTGCAAGGTCTTGAGCCTTCTCTGTGTGACTCATGCCGGTGCCTTGCCAAACTACCAATCCCATGGCCCTGAACTGTGGCCATTTCAAGGGCTGCCAAAATGCATCCATTCATAGACTATCCTAGAGTTGGAAGAGACCCCAAAGGCAATCCAGTCCAATCCCATTCAGCCAAGAATCAGGAAGGTCACATTCAAAGCACCCCCAGCAGATGGCTATCCAGCCTCCGCTTCAAAGCCTCCAGAGAAGGCAGAGAGTTCCCCAGATGCAACCCCATTGGCCTTCTATGCCTGACTAAA
This sequence comes from Anolis sagrei, assembly GCF_037176765.1. Classification (NCBI taxonomy): domain Eukaryota; kingdom Metazoa; phylum Chordata; class Lepidosauria; order Squamata; family Anolidae; genus Anolis; species Anolis sagrei. The sequence goes on along the minus strand of NC_090026.1, from coordinate 129,758,039 downwards.
ACTCCCAGGACTCCCTAGCATTGAGACATGGCAGTTGAAGTAGTGCCACACTGCTTTACTACTATAGCCCAGAGAAGGCTACAGACCATGGGAAACTACAATTCCCAGGATCCCATAGCATTGAGATATGGCAGCTCAAGTGGTGCAGACCTGCTTTCTTTCTACAGCATAGGCGCGTCCACAGAAGGTTAAGGACCGTAGCAAACTACAACTCCCAGGATCCCATAGCCCTGAGACATGGCAGCTGAAGTGGAGTCATACTGCCTTTGTTCTATAGTGCAGGTACCCCTAGAGAAGGCTAAGGACCTTGGGAAACTACAACTCTCATGATCCCATAGTACTGAAACTTGGCATCTCAACTGGTGTCACACTGCTTTCCTTCTGTAACACAGGTGCACCCAGAGAAAGCTAAGTACTTGGGGAAACGATAACTCCCATGATCCCATAGCATTGAGACATGGCAGTTGAAGTGGTGTCAGCTGGCTTTGTTTCCATAGTACAGGTGTACCCAGAGAAAGCTAAGGACCTTGGGAAACTGCAACTCCCTTGATCCCATAGCATTGAAATGTAGCAGCTGAAGGGGTGTCAATCTGCTTTTGTTTTATACTACAGGTGCGCCCAGGGAAGGCTGAGGACCATGGGAAACAACAACTCCCAGGATCCCATAGCAGATTACAATGTATATATATATGGCAAACATTCAATGCCATAGACTCACAACATATATAGACAGACACACAAAAGCTATTTAACATTCCAGCTTTTTCATGAGGGTATTCTGGCCACCAGGGGAGCTGTTGCTTCACCATCCATTTGTGACACTGATGAAGTACTTCCTAATTCTTTGCATGCTTGCTGGAGATTTTTATGGCATTGTAAATTAGCCTCCCTAAATTTCCTACTTGACAGATGCAACTGTCTTTTGGGCTACAAAGGTCGACAACAAGCTACACAAATTGGTTGGAAGCTCACTCCGACCCGGACTGACTTCAGACTCATGACCTTTTGGTCAGAAGTGATCTTAATGTAGCTGACTTCCAACCAACTGTGCCACAGTCCCGGATGTAGGTGAACTACAACTCCAAAACTAAAGCTCAATGCCCACCAAACCCTTCCATTGCTTTCTATTGGTCACTGGAGTTTTGTGTGGCAAGTTTGGTTCATTTGCATTGTTGGTGGCGTTCAGAATGCTCTTTAATTGTAGGTGAACTATAAATCCCAGCAACTACAACTCCCAAATGACAAAATCACACACCCCTCCCAACCCCAATACTATTCAAATTTGGCCATATTGGGTATTTGTGCCAAGTTTGAATAAAAATACATCCTGCCCATCAAATATTTACATTACGATTCATACCAGCAGAGAAATTACAGTTATGAAGTAGCAACAAAAATGATTTTATAGTTGGGGGTCACCACAACATGAAGAACTGTGTTAAGGGGTTGTGACACTCGGAAGGTTAAGAAACACTGTGCTAGATGGTTATGATGGATCAATATAACCATCTTGTGCTGTCACACGCTGGACCTGTAGCAATTGTCTATTAACAGGACGTGGTCTTTATATGCCCAGCGGGACGCCCGCCATATGTGCCTCGGCTGAGAGGCCCTATGGATTTTCCTATACAAAGTCTTTAGAAGCTTAGAAAGTTTAACAAGGTTCTTTATTAATGCTTAAATCTTCAACAAATCAGTCAAATACTTCTTAACTTGCCCACAATGGACAGGAAACTTGCTTCATGAACTGTTTCTTTCTTCTATAAAGGAAATCCTTGACCCTTCCCTGGGCAATCTGTTCTTAGGCTGGCGTGGGGCCCTACTCCCGGTTCCAATTTGCTTTATGAGTAACCCAAGTAGACCTTACCGGGCAAGACTTTGTAGATTTTCCAGCTGGTGTCCTTTACCTCCCAGCAAAGCTGGCTGTATTTCTTAGTAAAGCTGTGGAACTGCTTTCCCCTGAAGTTTGTGAGAAACAAAGCTTTCTCCAGGTGGGAGAATCTCACACGTCCTGTTGGAAAGACTTCTCCGTGATTGTTCTGTTGTGTGCTGGGCCTGTAAAGAATTTCCTTTAGAACAGGACGTGCAACCTTTGCCCAGCGGGAAGCCAGGGGGGCCAAGGAGAAGTTCTCAGAGGTTTTCCACCACAAATGATCTTTAGATGGCTTTTGAAGTATAATAAAGTCCTTTATTAATGAACAATCAAACAGAAACTTCTCTTGTCTTCAATAAAGTTAACCAAATGCTTCCAGGCTTTTATGCAGCTGGTGGCTTTCTAATCTTGCCCACGAAGGACAGGTAACTGTCTTCAATAACTTCTTCTTTACTTTAAAGGAAAATCCCCTGTTTAACTTCTCCCAGGCTGACTGCAATCTAACTCTTACTGATGTGGGGTCCGCTACCGGATCGAACTGCGTCTTGAAGCACCGAGTGGACCTACCAGTAAAGGCTTAGATATTCTCCAGCTGGAGTTCTTTGGTCTTCCAAACTGTTACTCTCCGAAATTCTTCAAAGCTTTAGGGGTGTTTCCCTGGAAATCTTTAGAATCTTTGGAGGCTCTTAAGACTGTTCTCCCCCGGAAAGTCTTAAGGGTTGAAGCTTTTGTACAGGGGAAGCTTGCACACGTCCTGTACATTAGCTTTCCTTGCTGAGACTAACTAAAAATGGCTCCCTTCCCTTCCCAATTGCCCTGAGCAAGGGGCGAGACCAAAACTTAACGATGATGGATAGGTGACTTGCCCTACAACTGCAACCAAAGGAAGCCACCTTCCTGCAGTATCCCTGACTGCAAGCAAACATTTAATACAAAGCAAATAAAGTTGGAGCTCCTGGTATAGCCATACCAGCACAGTGATAACTGAGCTAAAGGCCCCTTTTCCTTCCAAAACCCAGACAAAGGGGCAGAACTAAAGAACATAATGATAATTGATGGGTCATTGGCCCTATGAATGCAAACCAAGGGAAGCCACCTTATTGCACTCAATAGAAAGGAAAAGAAGTTGGAGCTCCTGGTACAGCCGTACCAGCACACATCTCACTGATATTTTTGGATAAATGTCAACATTTAACAGCATTTTTCTGTTTGAAACCTTGAGTGGCATTATTTATTTACTGAAGTGAGACTTCAGTGTTTCACATCTCCATGATCAACTCAAAAATAAATCAGATTTTTCTCCACGAGGCTTATTGCCAGATGAGTGGGCACGCACACTGCCGTGGCTGATGTCAACATCCAATTAAAAAAGTATTTTTAATTTTAATGTACTGTCAATATTTTAAAATAAATTATTTTTTCTTAAAAAAATATAAAACCCAATCAATCCATCAAGCGAGGTTCAACGCATAAATAAATTCCCCTCCTTCCCTACTCGATATATTGGATTAATTAATGGATCCAAAAGGCAGATGGTGAACTGACAAAGACATTTTGAGATGTGACAGCTTGAACAGAGTTCAGTGAAACAGCTTCATGTCCTCGGAATTGTATGATTTCTGTTCCGAAATAGAAGATACAGCATGTCTGCTGTGACAAGTTTCGTGCCAAGTTCGGTTTTTGGAAACAGGATAGGGAAAGCCTCTTTTCCTAGCAAGGAATACTGAGTTTCTGCGCTCAGAGGCTTGGACTTCAGCTCCCATCAGCAAGAAAGAAAGCAGGACTTTATAGACGTGAGTCAGGGATTATGGGAGTTGGAGTCCCAAACGTTATCTCAATGTTTCCCAACCTATTGGGGCCCCTGGTGGTGCAGTGGGTTAAACCACTGAGTTGCTAGGAAAAAGGGTTTATATATCTGTGGAATGACCAGGATGGGGCAAAGGACTCTTGTCTGCTGAAGCTAGGTGTGAATGTTTCAACTGACCACCTTGATTAGCATGCAATGGGCTGACTGTGCCTGGAGCAAATTTTTGTTGAGAGGTAATTAGATGTCCCTGCCTGCTTCCTCTCTGTTTTTGTGCTGTTGCAATTTTAGAGCTTTTTAAATACTGGTAGCCAGATTTTGTTCATTTTCATGGTTTCCTCCTTTCTGTTGAAATTGTCCACATGCTTGTGGATTTCAACCCTTTTTTCTAGTTCCAACAGACCTCACTACCTCTGAGGATGCTTGCCATTGATGCGGGCGAAACGTCAGGAGAGAATGCCTCTAGAGCATGGCCATACAGCCCGAAAAAACCTACAACAACCCAGTAAGTACAGTTAAACAGGAATAGAAATTTCCTGTTATTTACTTCAAATTAGATTCTGTATATATGAAAACACAAGAATGGCCATCAGACTGGAAAAAATCAACGTATATCCCCATACCAAAAAAGGGAAATGCTAAAGACTGCTCCAACTTCCGTACAGTGGCCCTTATTTCTCATGCCAGGAAGGGAATGCTCAAGATCCTGCAAGGAAGACTCCAGCCAGACATGGAGCGAGAGTTGCCAGACGTTCAAGCTGGGTTTAGAAAAGGCAGAGGAACGAGAGACCAGATTGCCAATATCCGCTGGATAATGGAGAAAGGCAAGGAGTTTCAGAAAAACATCTATTTCTGGTTTACTGACTATTCTAAAGCCTTTGACTGTGTGGATCATAATAAATTGTGGCAAGTTCTTGGTGGGATGGGCATACCAAGCCCCCTTCCCTCTCTCCTGAGGAATCTGTACAAGGACCAAGGAGCAACAGTCAGAACTGACCATGGAACAAAAGACTGGTTCAAGATTGGGAAAGGCGTACGGCAGGGTTGTATCCTCTCACCCGACCTATTCAACTTGTATGCAGAACACATCATGCAATGTGCGGGGCTTGACGAATGAAAGGCTGGGGTGAAAATTGCTGGAAGAAACCTTAACAACCTTAGATATGCAGATGACACCACTTTGATGGCCGAAAGGGAGGAGGAGCTGAGGAGCCTTCTAATCAAGGTGAAAGAAGGAAGCGCAAAAGCAGGGTTGCAGCTAATCGTCAAAAAAACCAAGATTATGGCAACAAGAATGATTGACAACTGGAAAATAGAGGGAGAAAACGTGGAGACAGACTTTGAATTTCTAGGTGCAAAGATTACTGCAGATGCAGACTGTGGCCAGGAAATCAGGAGACACTTTCTTCTTGGGAGGAGAGTAAGGAGCAATCTTGATAAAATAGTGAAGAGTAGAGATATCACACTGGCAACCATGATCCGCATAGTTAAAGCAATGGTATTCCCCGTAGTCACCTACGGATGTGAGAGCTGGACCTTAGGGAAGGCTGAGCGAAGGAAGATTGATGCTTTTGAACTGTGGTGTTAGAGAAAAGTTCTGAGAATGACTTGGACCGCGAGAAGATCCAACCAGTCCATACTTCAGGAAATAAAGCCCGACTGCTCATTGGAGGGAAGGATAGTAGAGGCCAAGATGAAGTCCTTTGGCCACATCACGAGAAGATAGGAAAGCTTGGAGAAGATAATGATGCTGGGGAAAATGGAAGGAAAAAGGAAGAGGGGCTGACCAAGGGCAAGATGGATGGATGGCATCCTTGAAGTGACTGGATTGTCCTTGAAGGAGCTGAAGGTGGTGACGGCCGACAGGGAGCTCTATTGTGGGCTGGTCCATGAGGTCACGAAGAGTCGGAAAGGACTGAACGAATGAACAACAAAGATTCCATATATTGCACCCAAGCTGGGTGCCGTCAAGTCGTTTCCGATTTAGAAAAGACTCATGGTGAGATTTCCAAGGAAAGCTGTCTTTATGTATTGGACATAATATGGAAATGCACCACTGCTGTTGGCAAGGAAAGGTGCAAACTTGGAGGGGCGGTGGATTTCCATCTGGTTTGGGATGCATAGTACAAAAGGAAATTCCTCAGTGGGTGGAAGGCAATTGTTTCCCCATGTGGCTCCGTCTCACGCTGTTCTTGCTCAAACTTCCAAACTCCATGGATAAATATAGCATTGCGCATGAGGCTCTTTGTGTATGATGTTCACCGCATGATACACAGAAAGCCCAAAACGTAGGAGTTGTTTTGCTGTGCCTTCCTTCTTTTCGCGTCCTTCTGGAGCCCTTTGGAACATCCCCGTGGTGCTATAAATGGATGTGAAACTTGCAATGCAATTTTGCGATGCTATTTTGAGCCTGATTAGGAAATGCAGCAGCTACACTGTCAAATTAATGCACTTTGGCTTGGTACCACTTGAACTACCATGACTCAAAGTTATGAAGTCATGAGAGTTGTAGTTTGGGGAGACATCGGACCGTTCCGTGGTTCCCAAGCATTGAGTCATGCGAGTGGAAGCGGTGCCAAATTGCATCAATTCTACCATGTAGATGCACCCAAGGGCAGGCCTGCATATTCATGAGTCTCTTGCCGAAAATCTCTCCAACATCCAAGTAATTTATTCCTGGGAGAAGCCTTTAATCTGCCCTTCATCCTGGCTGTCACTTCCAACTTTGGTCTGGATTCGTCATTATTCCAGTTCTTGGCACTGACGCCACGATTGCCGCCTCTTTGCTTTGAAGCCGGCTTTGCACCATCGCTGCTCAATTATTCAAAACGCAAACATCTGGATGGAAAGGAACCTGACCTTGGGAATGGTATGCACATCTATTTTTCTCTCCCTCTTGGGCATGACGTTATGCTCTCCTTTTCCACGGTTTCGATATCCACAGTTTGATGCACACACTGTTGAATTAATGTAGTTCAATACCAATTTACCTGCCATGGAAGCCTGGGAGTTGTAGTTTTGTGTGACACCAAGAAATGCTAAAGGCCGTGTAAAGCTGCATCTCCCAGGATTCGATCGCACTGAGTCACTGGAGTCAGAGCAGGATCAAACTGCATTAACTGTATAGTGTGGATGCACCCGACCTCCTTGGTGGAAAGAGCAAAGGAAAGTGGGTTGATGTAGGTTTTTTCGCGCTATATAGTCCAAGAAACTTTGGATCCATCTATAGATACTGAAGAATGAATGAACGAATAAATGATAACTGGCACGTCTCAATAGCATAAGAATCTTGGGAGTTGCAGTTTTCCAAGGTCCAATAAACTTTGGGTCCATCTACACCATAGAAAGACGAAGAAGAACAACAACAGCGACAACAGCCACATCACAATGCTATGCAATCTTGGAAGTTGTAGTTTTCCAAGGTTCAGGAAACTTTGGGTCCATCTACACCATAGAAAGAAGAAGAAGAACAACAACAGCGACAACAGCCACATCACAATGCCATGCAATCTTGGAAGTTGTAGTTTTCCAAGGTCCAGGAAACTTTGGGTCCATCTACACCATAGAAAGAAGAAGAAGAACAACAACAACAACTGCCACATCTTGATGCCATACAGTCTTGGGAGTTGTAGCTTTCCAAGGTCCAAGAAGCTTTGGATCCATCTACTCTGTAGACTGAATGTTAATTAATAATAATAACTGCCATGTCTCGATGCCATCGAATCTTGGGAGGTGTAGTTTCCCAAGGTCCAAGAAGCTTTGGATCCATCTATATATACTGTAGAATGAATGAGCGAATGATAACTGGCACATCTCAATAGCATAAGAATCTTGGGAGTTGTAGTTTTCCAAGGTCCAAGAAACTTTTGGTCCATTTATATGGTAGAATGAATAATAATGATGATGATTGGGTTGTTGTAGGTTTTTTCGGGCTATATGTCCATGTTCTAGAGGCATTCTCTCCTGACGTTTCGCCTGCATCTATGGCAAGCATCCTCAGAGGTAGTGAGGTCTGTTGGAACTAGGAAAATTGGTTTATATATCTGTGGAATGACCAGTGTGGGACAAAGAACTCTTGTCTGTTGGAGCTAAGTGTGAATGTTTCAATTGACCACCTTGATTAGCTCAGGCACTGCCAGGCCATCAAATGCTAATCAAGGTGGTCAGTTGAAACATTCACACCTAGCTCCAGCAGACAAGAGTTCTTTGTCCCACCCTGGTTATTCCACAATTTTCCTAGTTCCAACAGACCTCACCACCTCTGAGGATGCTTGTCATAGATGCAGGCGAAACGTCAGGAGAAAATGCCTCTAGAACATGGCCATATAGCCCGAAAAAAACCCTACAACAACCCAATCATCATTCTACGGTATAAATGGACCCAAAGTTTCTTGGACCTTGGAAAACTACAACTCCCAAGATTCTAATGCTATTGAGACGTGGCAGTTATCATTTATTCGTTCATTCATTCTTCAGTATATATAGATGAATCCAAAGTTTCTTGGACCTTGGAAAACTACAACTCCCAAGATTCTTATGCTATTGAGACGTGGCAGTTATCATTTATTCGTTCATTCATTCTACAGTATACATAGATGGATCCAAAGTTTCTTGGACCTTGGAAAACTACAACTCCCAAGATTCTAATGCTATTGAGACGTGGCAGTTATCATTTATTCGTTCATTCATTCTACAGTATACATAGATGGATCCAAAGTTTCTTGGACCTTGGAAAACTACAACTCCCAAGATTCTTATGCTATTGAGACGTGGCAGTTATCATTTATTCGTTCATTCATTCTACAGTATACATAGATGGATCCAAAGTTTCTTGGACCTTGGAAAACTACAACTCCCAAGATTCTTATGCTATTGAGACGTGGCAGTTATCATTTATTCGTTCATTCATTCTACAGTATACATAGATGGATCCAAAGTTTCTTGGACCTTGGAAAACTACAACTCCCAAGATTCTTATGCTATTGAGACGTGGCAGTTATCATTTATTCGTTCATTCATTCTACAGTATATATATGAAGGTGAATCCAAAGTTTCTTGGACCTTGGAAAACCACAACTTCCAAGACTGTATGGCATTGAAACATGGCAGTTACACAGTAGTGTCTGTCACATTGCATTTAGTTCTGCAGTATAACCTCGAGGCTAAAGGCATGGGGGAAAACTACAACTCCCAGGATTCCCATTGGTATTGGAGTGCAGTGTGCTTTTGGTCCCAAGAGACATCGATCGATGCCCTCGGCGCTCCGTTCGCCACCCCTCTCCGCGGCATAGATGGATCCAATCGATGTCTCGGCGCTCCGCTAGCTCTCCCCGGGCGAGTTCTCCGCGTCGCGCCTGCGCAGTGTGGTCGGGGAAGATGGCGGCTCCGCCGGGGGCGCTGCACGAAGAGGCTCTGAGGCGGAAGGAGCGCCTGAAGGCCTTGCGGGAGAGGACCGGGGCGGCGGCGAGGCAGGCGAGTGGGGGGCTTCCTTGGGGAAAGGGTGTATTAAGGGTTGGGGGGGGGGTTAATGAAGGGATTTAGAGTCCTTGGGCCCCGGATGTAAGGCCTTCCAAGGTAAGTGAAGGCCCCTTCATAGAATCCTAGAATCAAAGAGTTGGAAGAGACCTCCTGGGCCATCTAGTCCAACCCCATTCTGCCAAGAAGCAGGAAAATTGCATTCAAATCACCCCTGACAGATGGCCATCCAGCCTCTGCTTAAAAGCTTCCAAAGAAGGAGCCTCCACCACACTCCGGGGCAGAGAGTTCCACTGCTGAACGGCTCTCACAGTCAGGAAGTTCTTCCTCATGTTCAGATGGAATCTCCTCTCTTGTAGTTTGAAGCCATTGCTCCATTGCGTCCTAGTCTCCAGGGAAGCAGAAAACAAGCTTTCTCCCTCCTCCTCCCTGTGGCTTCCTCTCACATATTTATACATGGCTATCATATCTCCTCTCAGCCTTCTCATCTTCAGGCTAAACATGCCCAGTTCCCTAAGCCGCTCCTCATAGGGCTTGTTCTCCAGACCCTTGATCATTTTAGTCGCCCTCCTCTGGACACATTCCAGCTTGTCAATATCTCTCTTGAATTGTGGTGCCCAGAATTGGACACAATATTCCAGATGTGGTCTAACCAAAGCAGAATAGAGGGGTAGCATTACTTCCTTAGATCTAGACACTATGCTCCTCTTGATGCAGGCCAAAATCCCATTGGCTTTTTTTGCCGCCACATCACATCCCTGGCTCATGTTTAACTTGTTGTCCATGAGGACTCCAAGATCTTTTTCACACGTACTGCTCTCGAGCCAGACATTGTCCCCCATTCTGTATCTTTGCATTTCGTTTTTCCTGCCAAAGTGGAGTATCTTACATGTGTCCCGGTTGAACTTCATTTTGTTAGTTTTGGCCCATCATCTCTCCAATCTGTCAAGATCATTTTGAATCCTGCTCCTGTCCTCTGGAGTATTGGCTATCCCTCCCAATTTGGTGTCGTCTGCAAACTTGATGATCCTGCCTTCTAACCCTTCATCTAAGTCATTCATCAAGATCCTGAACAGGACCGGGCCCAGGACAGAACCCTGCTGATGGCACTCCACTTGTCACTTCCTTCCAGGATGAAGAGGAAGCATTGGTGAGATTCACCCTCTGGGTTCGTCCATTTAACCAATTACTGAGAAGAGAAAGAAATTACTCCAGCATATTATTATTATTATTATTATTATTATTATTTGAAACACAACAAGATGAATCCACAGCAAACAAGATCACTCTGCTGGCTGTTGTATTGGATCACACCTCGGACACTTCCCAAGTCTCTAGGACTGTGTGATGTATCGGCGAATTATTATCCTTATTATTATTATTATTATTATTATTATTATTAGAAACACAACAAGATCAGTCCACAGGAGACACTCTGCTGGCTGTTGAATTGGATCACATGTTGGACCCTTCCCAAGTGTCTAGGACAAGCAGGAACAAATAGTCCAGGAAATTAGTCCATCAAAGTTCATGAAAGGCAGAAACTTCCAAGGTAAAATCCCAAAACTTGAATCATGAATCAGTCAAGGCACTTAACACATGAATCTATCCAAGGCAAGGCTTCCAAGGACCAGCAAAGATGTCTTGACTCAATTCCAACATTGCTTCGTCTGGCTACAGATTCTGTACTTGGCATTTTTATCCCCTCATCCACTCTATGTCCCAAGCAGCCAGAAATGGATTTGTAAGCCCCTCTGGATCCCATTTGGGGTGAGAAGGGTGGCATATAAATGTTGTAATTAAATACCGTATATACTCGAGTATAAGCAGACCCGAATATAAGCCGAGGCACCTCATTTTACAATAAAAACTGGGAAAACAGATTGACTCGCGGATAAGCCGAGGGTGGGAAATGGAGCAGCTACTGGTATATTCCAAAATAAAAATAGATACCAATAAAATTGCCTTAATCGAGGCATCGATAGGTTAAATGTTTTTGAATACATAAGATAAGACTGTCCTCTGATTAAAACATTATTCTAACCTTCAGTGTAAATATGTTTACATATCCTTCCAATAATAATAGAATAAAATGATAAATGTCATAATAATAATAGAATAAAATGATTAATGTAATAATAATAATAGAGTAAAATAATAAATGTAATAATAATAGAGTAAAACAATAAATGTAATAATAATAGAATAAAATGATTAATGCAATAATAATAATAAGAGTAAAATAATAAATGTAATAATAATAGAGTAAAATAATAAATGTAATAATAATAATAGAATAAAATGATTAATGTAATAATAATAATAAGAGTAAAATAATAAATGTAATAATAATAGAGTAAAATAATAAATGTAATAATAATAGAATTAAATGATTAATGTAATAATAATAATAATAGAGTAAAATAATAAATGTAATAATAATAATAGAATAAAATGATTAATGTAATAATAATAGAGTAAAATAATAAATGTAATAAAAATAAAGAATAAAATAATAAATGTAATAATAACAATAATAAAGAATAAAATAATAAATGTAATAATAATAATAGAATAAAATAATAAATGTAATAATAATAATAATAGAGTAAAATAATAATGTAATAATAATAATAAAGAATAAAATAATAAATGTAGTAATAATAATAGAATAAATGATTAATGTAATAATAATAATAATAGAATAAAATAATAAATGTAATAATAATAATAATAGAGTAAAATAATAAATGTAATAATAACAATAATAAAGAATAAAATAATAAATATAATAATAATAGAATAAAATGATTAATGTAATAATAATAATAATAATAATAATAATAATAGAGTAAAATAATAAAAAACCTTGACTCGAGTATAAGCCGAGGGAGACATTTTCAGCCTTAAAAAAGGGCTGAAAAACTAGGCTTATACTCGAGTATATACAGTAATATGTATGTATGTATATATGCCTCCCTAGCTTAGTTTCCAACAGACTTCACAACCTCTGAGGATACCTGCCATAGATGTGGGCAAAACGTCAGGAGAGAATGCTTCCAGAACATGGCCAGACAGCCCGGAAAACTCACAGCAACCCAGTGATTCCGGCCATGAAAGCCTTTGACAACACAAATAACCTAAAATGCAGAAGGAAATGAAAGTGGGATACTCCCATTTTTTGCTAATGCAAAAGGGCACCGACCTCCCCAAAGGCAGAAATTTCTGGAGCAACAGGAAGCTGGAAAGAAGGAAGACTTTCCAAGAGTTTCCTGGTTATCATTTCACTTATGGTTTAATCCAACCGTTTCATGAAGCGTTTCATTTCCAAAGGAAGAGTGACACATTTCCACTGGGCTAATTTTAACTTCTGCAACCTGCCTTAACAGAGCAAAAGGTGGGATCATAATATTATGATGAGTAGTTGAAATCCCAGTTTGTTTGTTTGTTTGGTTATCCTGGAGGTTGGCAGCATTTCCTCTCTCCTTCCAACTCAGGTAACAGGTGATGCAACCTGAGCCTGGTTTTTAGATTTCTGCAGGAAGCCAGAAAGAAGGTTCGGAGAGGTTTAAGGGAAAGCTCTTCTAGGAAAAAGAAGAAAACAAGGCCATTGTTGACATCACAGCAGGTACTTAGAATCATAGAATCAAAGAGTTGGAAGAGACCTCCTGGGCCATCATCCAGTCCAACCCCATTCTGCCAAGAAGCACGAATGTTGCATTCAAATCACCCCTGACAGATGGCCATCCAGCCTCTGTTTAAAAGCTTCCAAAGAAGGAGCCTCCACCACACTCTGGGGCAGAGAGTTCCACTGCTGAACGGCTCTCACAGACAGGAAGTTCTTCCTCATGTTCAGTTGGAATCTCCTCTCTTTTCCGTCGGAAAGGGGTCACTCCCCTTCCTTTAGTATTCTTTGGAGCAGCGATTCCCAAACTGGGAGTCGCAACGGGGTGTTAGAGAAGTCACCAAAAACCATCAGAAAGCACACTATTTTCTATTGGTCTTGGGGGTTCTGTGTGGGAAGTTTGGCCCAATTATATTGTTGGTGGGGTTCAGAATGTTCTTTGATTGTATGTGAACTATAAATCCCAGCAACAACAACTCCGAAATGTCAAGGTCCCCAAACTCCACCAGGGTTCACATTTGGGCATATTGAGTATCTGTGCCAAGTTTGGTCCAGCTCCATCATTGTTTCACTCCACAGTGCTCTCTGGATCTTGGTGAACTACAACTCCAAAACTCAAGGTCAATGCCCATCAAACACTTCCAGTATTTTCTGTCGGTCATGGGAGTTCTGCGTGCCAAGTTTGGTTCAATTCCATCATTGTTCAAGTCCACAGTGCTCTCTGGATGTAGATGAACTACAACTCCCAAAGGTCAGTGCCCACCAAACCCTTCCAGTATTTTCTGTTTTGGTCATGGGAGTTCTGTGTGCCAAGTTTGGTTCAGTTCCATCGTTGGTGGAGTTCAGATTGTAGGTGAACTATAAATCCCAGCAACAACAACTCCCAAATGTCAAGGTCTATTTTCCCCAAACTCCACCAGTGTTCACATTTGGGCATATGGAGTATTCGTGCCAATTTTGGTCCAGATCCATCATTGTTTGAGTACACAGTGCTCTCTGGATGTAGGTGAACTACAACTCCAGAACTCAAGGTCTAAACCCTTCCAGTATTTTCTGTTTCTGTCATGGGAGTTGTGTGTGTCAAGTCTGGTTCAATTCCATCATTGGTGGAGTTCAGAATGCTCTTTGATTATAGGTGAACTATAAAACCCAGCAACTACTACCCCCAAATCTCAAGGTCTGTTTTCCCCAAACTCCACCAGTATTCACATTTGGGCATATTGAGTATTTGTCCTAACTTTGGTCCAGACCCCTCATTGTTTGAGTCCACAGTGCTCTCTGGATGTCGGTGAACTACAACTCCAAAACTCAAGTTCAATACCCACTAAACCCTTCCAGTATTTTCTGTTTCTGTCATGGGAGTTCTGTGTGGGAAGTTTGGTTTAATTCCATCGTTGGTGGAGTTCAGAATGCTGTTTGATTGTTGGTGAACCATAAATCCACGAACTACAACTCCCAAATGTCAAAATCTATTTTCCCCAAACTCCACCAGTGTTCACATTTGGGCATCTTGAGTATCTGTGCCAAGTTGGGTTCAAATCCATCATTGTTTGAGTCCACAGTGCTCTCTGGATGTAGGTGAACTACAACTCCAAAAATCAAGGTCAATGCCCACCAAAACCTTCCAGTATTTTCTGTTTCTGTCATGGGAGTTGTGTGTGTCAAGTTTGGTTCAATTCCATCGTTGGTGGAGTTCAGAATGCATTTTGATTGTAGGTGAACTATAAATCCCAGCAACTACAACCTCTAAATGTCAATGTCTGTTTTCCCCAAACTCCACCAGTGATCGCATTTGGGCATAATGAGTATCCGTCCTAACTTTGGTCTAGACCCCTCATTGTTTGAGTCCACAGTGCTCTCTGGATGTAGGTGAACTACAACTCCAAAACCCAAGGTCAATGCCAACCAAACCCTTCCTGTATTTTCTGTTTTGGTCATGGGAGTTCTGTGTGCCAAGTTTGGTTCAATTCCATCGTTGGTGGAGTTCAGAATGCTCTTTGATTGTAGATGAACTATAAATCCCAGCAACTGCAACTCCCAAGGGCGTAGTGGGTATTTCTGAAAATACATCCTGGTCCACAGCAATGCATGGCAGGGAACAGTTAGTTATTAATAATAAGAATAGATTTCAGAATAATGGTTTGTTATTATTGTTACTATTATTATTCAGGACCCCTTGAAGTGCGGAGGGTGGCCACATATTTATTTATTATTATTACAGTTGTCACAATTGGCCAGAGAAGCAACAACAAGAACGGAAGAGCGGCCTGTCTCAAGGGTCATCAATGTTTAACATGTACACAAATGATCAGCCACTGCCAGAAGGAATAGAGTGTTTCGTCTATGCTAACGATCATGCCATCACCACCCAAGTAAGGAGCTTTAAAATGGTTGAACAGAAGCTCTCTGAAGCTTTAGGTGCTCTTACTGCCTGTTACAGGGAAAACCAGCTGATTCCTAATCCATCTAAAATGCAGACATGTACTTTTTACCTTCAGAACAGACAAGCATCTTGAGCTCTGAGGATGACCTGGGAAAGAATCCCACTGGAGCATTGCAGCACATTCAATTACCTGGAAGTTACTGTGCTCTGACTTACAAGAAGCACTGTTTGAATATCAAGCCAAAAGTGGATGCTAGAAATAATATCGTACGAAAGCTGATTGGCACAACCTGGGGATCACAATCGGACACAGTGAAGACATATGCCCTTGTGCTATGCTACTGAGTAGGCATGCCCAGTGTGGAATACATCTCACCAGGCTAAAACAGTGGATGTGGCTCTTAATGAGACATGCCACATTATCGCAGGATGTCTACACCCTATACCACTGGAGAAATTATACAGTTTAGCTGGTATTGCACCACCACCTGACATCCGCTAGGAAGTAGCAGCCGGCAATGAAAGGACCAAGGCAGTGACATATCAGGCCCTGTTTGGGTATCAGCCAGCACGCCAACGGCTTAAATCAAGAAATAGCTTCCTAAGGTCTACAGAGATACTCAAAAGGAACACCTCAGCAAGCAAGAGTCCAAAAGTGGCAGGAGAAAACACAGAAGCAGAATCAGTGGCTGAGACCAGAGGAGAAACTCCCACCTGGGCACACAGAAGACTGGGCAACGTGGAAGGCGCTGAACAGATTGCGCTCTGGCACCACGAGATGCAGAGCCAACCTTAAGAAATGGGGCCACAAAGTGGAATCCACGACATGCGAGTGTGGAGAAGAGCAAACCACTGACCACCTGCTGCAATGCACCCTGAGCCCTGCCATATGCACAATGGAGGACCTTCTTGCGGCAACACCAGAGGCACTCCAAGTGGCCAGATACTGGTCAAAGGACATTTAATAGAATGCCAAGTTTTCTAAACTTTGTGTTTTGTAAATACATTACAACTCCATCCTCAGTTTGCTTCTGACACGATAAATAAAGGAAGCAAATGGGTTTGAGACAACCTCAAGTGGAGCTGTGCAGGTAAGATCCACAAAAAGAAGACAATTTGCCTTTAAGACAGTCCAATGAGACCACAGTTGGAAGGTAAAGATGGCCAGACAGATGGGACAGCTGGGAGGAAGCTTTTCCAGGTGGCTTGGTCAGCTCTCATCTCCAAAAGGAGGGAGTTTGTACCTTCTCCAAACAGGAGGCAAGGTCACAGGTGGCCCTCCTAGGAGCAAAGAGTAGCCACAGGTCTCTCAAGTAACCATATCTCCAACAAGTAGCTCAAGAGAGTGAAACCCCCAAGTAGCACCTGAAAGAGTGTCTTCAAGGAGCTCCAAATAATAATATTTCAATAACAACAATAGCAACGGAACCCCAAGTAGTATCTTTGATTAGCCCAGGATCCCCAAACAGTAATACCTTCACATAGTACCTCCAAGGAATCCTAAATGATAATACACCAGACACCCCAAAATAATACACCCAGAAGCCAAGGACCCTTGAATTACAATGCTTCTATGAACCCCAAAATACCTGTACGAGTCAAAGAGTAAATAACAATACGTCTAGGACGCCCCCAATAATAATACCTATAGAAACATCTGCAGGAGCCAAGAACTTTTCCAAACAGTAGTTTCTCAAGAAAGTCTCCTAAGAAGATCTCCAGGAGCCAAGGGCCTCTTAAAGTAATAATACTTCAAAGTACAAATATATCCCAAACTGTAATATTTTAAGAAAGTCCCCCAAAAACATCCAGGATCCTCAAATAGTCGTATCTCCAGAAGGTCCCAGATCACCTGTAGGAGTCAAGAACCCCCCAAATACATCTCCAAATCATACCCCCAAATGATACCTTCAGGAACATCTCTAAACACTTGCAGGAAACAAGGAATCCCCTCTCCCAATAGTATTTCCAAAGCCCCCAAAGCACCTGTAGGAGCCGAAGAACAGATAACAATACCTCCAGGACCCTCAAAATAATAATAATAATAATAATAATAATAATAATAATAATAATAATATCTCCAAAATAATACCCCCAGAAACACCCCCAAACACTTGTAGGAACTAAGGAATCCCTCCCTCCCAATAGTAGTATCTCCAAAGCCCCCAAATCACCTGTAGATGTCAAAGAGCAAATAACAATACACCCGGATCCCCAAAATAATCAAATATCCCCAAATAATAATACCTCCAGACACCTGCAGGAGCCAAAGACTTCCAAACAGTAGTTTCTCAAGAAAGTCCCCCAATAAGATCTCCAGGAGCCAAGGGCCCCTTAAAATAACAATAGCACAAAGTAAAAATATCCCCAAATTGTAATATTTTAAGAAAGTCCCCCAAAACACCTTCAAGGTCCTCAATTAGCAGTATATCCAGAAGCCCCCAGATCACCTGTAGGAGCCAAGAACCCCCTAAATACCTCTCCAAATAATATCCCCAAATAATAGCTCCAGAAACACCTGCAGGAACCAAGGAACCCTTAACGCTAATCTCTCCAAAAATCTCTAAATCAGATCTCAGGAGGCAAAGGCCCCCCAATAACAATACCTTTGGGACCCCCAACACTATAGTCTCCTCAACTAACAATATCTCCAGAAACCCTTCCCAACACCTGCAGGAGCCAAGGATCACCCAAATAGCAATATCTCCTGGACCCCCAAATAATAATAATATCTCCAGAAACACCTCCAAGCACCTGCAGAAACCAAGGAACATTAATCTCCAAATCTTGCCAAAGGAAAAATAATCTCTCCAAATCAGATCTCTAGGAGGCAAGAAATCCCCAATAACAATACCTCCAGGACCCCTCAATATAACAGTATTCATCCCCAACTAAATAATACCTCCAGAAACACCTCCAAACACCTGCAGACACCAAGGAACGTTAATCTCTCCAAATCAGATTTCTAGGAAGGAACCTCTCCCCCCCAATAACAAGATCTCTGGGACTTCTAATGGAATAGTCTCCCCAATGAACCATACCTCCAGAAATCCTTCCCAATACCTG
Organism: Anolis sagrei; assembly: GCF_037176765.1. Lineage (NCBI taxonomy): Eukaryota > Metazoa > Chordata > Lepidosauria > Squamata > Anolidae > Anolis > Anolis sagrei. The sequence goes on along the minus strand of NC_090026.1, from coordinate 129,739,813 downwards.
CAGGAGCCAAGGATCCCCCAAATAAAAATACTTCTAGGATCCCCAAAATAATCATATCCCCAAATAATAATACCTCCAAACACCTGCAGAAACCAAGGAAAACTAATCTCTCCAATCTCTCCAAAGGAACATTAATCTCACCAAAGATATCCAAATCAGATCTCTAGGAAGCATAGAGCCCTGAACAACAAGATCTCTGGGACTTCCAACCAAATAGTCTCCCCAACTAAATAGTATCTCCAGAAACCCTTCCCAACACCTGCAGGAGCCAAGGATCCCCCAAATAACAATAGCTCCCCAATACATAATATTCCCAAATAATAATGCCTCCAGAAACACCTCCAGACACTTGCAGGAGCCAAGGACTTCCTACCAGTAGTTTCTCAAGATCCCCCAAATAACTCTCCAAATAATACCTCCAGAAACACCTGCAGGAACCAAGGAACCCTTAACCCTTTTGGTGATATTTTTGAATTTCTCCAAAAATCTCCAAAGCAGATCTCTAGGAGGCAAGAGCACCCCAATAACAATACCTCCTGGACCCCTCAATATTATAGTATTTATCCCCAACTAAATAATACCTCCAGAAACACCTGCAAACATCTGCAGAAACGAAGGAACATTAATCTCTCCAAATCTCACCAAAGGAACATTAATCTCTCCAAATCAGATTTCTAGGAAGCAAGCCCCCCCCCCCCCCCAAATAGCAAGACCTCCAGACTTCAAACATAATAGTCTCCCCAACGAAATAATATCTCCAGAAACCCTTCCCAACACCTGCAGGAGCCAAGGATCCCCCAAATAAACAATACCTTTAGGACCCCCAAAATAATAATATCCGTAAATAATAATACCTTCAAACACCTTCAGGAACCAAGGACACTAATCTCTCCAAAGGAACATTAATCTCGCCAAACATAAATACCTCCAAATCATATCTCTAGGAAGTAAGGACCCCCAAACAACAAGACCTCCAGGACTTCCAACCTAATAGTCTCCCCAACTAACCATACCTACAGAAACCCTTCCCAACACCCGCAGGAGCCAAGGGCCCCCAAATAACCATACCTCCAGGAGCACCCAAACAATAATAATAACAATATCCCCAAATAATAATACCTCCAGAAACACCCCCAGACACCTGCAGGAGCTGAGGACTTCCAAACAGTAGTTTCTCAAGATCCCCCAAATACCTCTCCAAATAATACCTCCAGAAACACCTGCGGGAACCAAGGAACCCTTAACCCTTTTGGTGATATTTTTGTATCTCTCCAAAAATCTCCAAAAATACTTCCAGAACCCCTAAACAAATGATAATACCTTCAAACACCTGCAGAAACCAAGGAACATTAATCTCTCCAAATCTCACCAAAGGAAGATTAATCTCACCAAACATAAATATCTCCAAACCAGATTTCTAGGAAGCAAGACCCCCCCCCCCCCCCATAACAAGACCTCTAGGACTTCAAACCTAACAGTCTCCCCAACTAAATAATACTCCAGAAACCCTTCCCAACACCTGCAAGTGCCAGGGATCCCCCAAAATAATAATATTCCCAAATAATAATACCTCCAAACACCTGCAGGAAGCATGGAACATTAATCTCACCAAACATAAATATCTCCAAATCAGATCTGTAGGAAGAAAGGACCCCCCAACAACAAGACCCCTCTGGGACTTTCAACCTAATAGTCTCCCCAACTAACCATACCTACAGAAACCCTTCCCAACACCTGCAGGAGCCAAAGATCCCCCAAATAACAATAGCTCCCCAATACATAATAATATTCCCAAATAATAATGCCTCCAGAAACACCTCCAGACACTTGCAGGAGTCAAGGACTTCCAAACAATAGTTTCTCAAGTGCCCCCAAATACCTCTCCAAATAATACCTCCAGAAACACCTGCGGGAACCAAGAAACCCTTAACCCTTTTGGTGATATTTTTGAATCTCTCCAAAAATCTCCAAATCATATCTCTAGGAGGCAAGAGGCCCCCTCCCCCAATAACAATACCTCCAGAACCCCTAAACACAATAGTATTTATCCCCAACTAAATAATACCTCCAGAAACACCTCCAAACACCTGCAGGAACCAAGAAACAATATTCTCACCAATCTCTCCAAATGAACATTAATCTCACCAAACATAAAGATGTACAAATCAGATTACTAGGAAGCAAACCCTCCCCTCCCCGATTACAAGACATCTGGGACTTCCAATCTGATAGTCTCCCCAACTAGTAACCATACCTCCAGAAACCCTTCCCAACACCTGCAGGTGCCAGGGATCCCCCAAAATAATAATATTCCCAAATAATAATACCTCCAAACACCTGCAGGAAGCATGGAACATTAATCTCACCAAACATAAATACCTCCAAATCAGATCTCTAGGAAGCAAGGACCCCCCAACAACAAGACGTCTGGGACTTCCAACCTAATAGTCTCCCCAACTAAATAATACCTCCAGAAACCCTTCCCAACACCTGCAGGATCCAAGGATCCCCCAAATAACAATACCTCCAGGACCACCCAATAATAATAATAATAATCCCAAATGATAATACCTTCAGAAACACCTCCAGACACTTGCAGGAGCCAAGGACCTCCAAACAGTAGTTTCTCAAGATCCCCCAAATACCTCTCCAAATAATATCTCCAGAAACACCTCCAGGAACCCTTTTGGTGATATTTTTTAATCTCTCCAAAATCTCTAAAGTAGATCTCTAGGAGGCAAGAGCCCACCCCCCCCCCACCCCCATAACAATACCTCCAGAACTTCTAAACGTAATAGTATTTGTCCCGCAACTAACAATACCTCCAGAAACCCTTCCCAACACCTGCAGGAGCCAAGGATCCCCCAAATAACAATACTTCTAGGACCCTCAAAATAATAATATCCCCAAATAATACCTCCAAACACCTGCAGGAAGCATAGAACATTAATTTCACCAAACATAAATATCTCCAAATCAGATCTCTAGGAAGAAAACATAAATACCTCCAAATCAGATTTCTAGGAAGCAAGACCCCCCCCCCCCCCCAATAACAAGACCTCTAGGACTTCCAACCTAATAGTCTCCCCAACTAAATAATATCTCCAGAAACCCTTCCCACCACCTGCAGGAGCCAAGGCTCCCCCAAATAACAATACCTCCAGGACCGCCCAAAAATAATAATAATCCCATGTAATAATATCTTCAGAAACACCTCCAAACACCTGCAGAAACCAAGGAACATTAAATCTCCAAATCTTGCCAAAGGAACATTAATCTCTCCAAACATTAATATCTCCAAATCAGATCTCTAGGAAGCAAGGCCCCCCCAATAACAATACCTCTGGGACTTCCAACATAATAACCATACCTCTCCAGAAATCCTTCCCAATACCTGCAGGAGCCAAGGATCCCCCAAATAAAAATACTTCTAGGATCCCCAAAATAATCATATCCCCAAATAATATTTATTTATTTAAAAAATTTATATACCCGCCTTCTCCCCTCTCCAAACACCTCCAAACATAATACCTCCAAAACACCTGCAGGAACCAAGGAAAACCAAGCTCTCCAAGCTCTCCAAAGGAACATTAATTTCACCAAAGATAAATCTCTCCAAATGAGATCTCTAGGAAGCATGGACCCCCCAACAACAACATCTCTGGGACTTCCAACCTAATAGTCTCCCCAACTAAATAGTATCTCCAGAAATCTTTCCCAACACCTGCAGGAGCCAAGGATCCCCCCAAATAACAATACCCCCAGGACCACCCAAATAATAATAGTAATAAACTTTATTTATATCAGATCTCTAGGAGGCAAGAGCCACCCCCCAATAGAAATACTTCCAGAACCCTAAACAAATAATAATACCTCCAAACACCTGCAGAAGTCAAGGAGCATTAATGTCTCCAAATCTCGCCAAAGGAACATTAATCTCTCCAAATCAGATTTCTTGGAAGCAACGCGCCCCCCCCCCCCCAAATAACAAGACCTCTAGGACTTCCAATCTAATAGTCTCCCCAACTAAATAATACCTCCAGAAACCCTTCCCAACTCCTGCAGGAGCCAAGGATCCCCCAAATAACAATAGCTCCAGGACCCTCAAAATAATAATATCCCCAAATAATAATACCTCCAAACACCTGCAGGAAGCATGGAACATTAATCTCACTAAACATAAATATCTCCAAATCAGATTTCTAGGAAGCAAGCCCCCCCCCCCCCCCCTTAATAACAAGATCTCTGGGACTTCCAACCTGATAGTCTCCCCAACTAAATCATACCTCCAGAAACCCTTCCCAACACCTGCAGGAGCCAAGCATCTCCCAAATAACAATACCCCCCAGGACCACCCAATAATAATAATAATAATAATAATAATAATAATAATCCCAAATAATAATACCTCCAGAAACACCTCCAGACACTTGCAGGAGTCAAGGACTTCCAAACAGTAACTTCTCAAGATCCCCCAAATACCTCTCCAAATAATACCTCCAGAAACACCTGCAGGAACCAAGGAACCCTTAACCCTTTCGGTGATATTTTTGAATTTCTCCAAAAATCTCCAAAACAGATCTCTAGGAGGCAAGCACCCCCATAACAATACCTCCAGGACCCCTCATCCTCAACTAAATAATACCTCCAGAAACCCTTCCCAACACCTGCAGGAGCCAAGGATCCCCCAAATAATAATACTTCTAGGACCCTCAAAATAATAATATCCCCAAATAATAATACCTCCAAACACCTGCAGAAACCAAGGAACAATATTCTCACAAATCTCTCCAAAGGAACATTAATCTCACCAAACATAAATATCTCCAAATCTAGGAAGCAACGCCCCCCCCCCCCCCAATAACAACAACTCCGACACTTCCAACCTGATAGTCTCCCCAACTAAATAATACCTGCATAAACCCTTCCCAACACCTGCAGGATCCAAGGCTCCCCCAAACACTCTCCAAAATACACCAACCCCTAAACAATGCCTCCACCCAGGAGAGAAGGCTCCCCCAAGAGGAATGCCCCCTCCTCCTCCTCCAGAGACACCCCCCCCCCCTTCCAAAAGATTCCCCTCCAAGGGGGAGAGGCGGGGGACCCCGCCCCAAAAGCCAGCCTCACCTTGGCGAAGTAGAGCATCCAGAGCTCGTAGAGGCGCTCCTTGGAAGCCATGCTCCCTCCCCGCAGGGTCTCCTCCTCCTTTCGCCTCTCCTCTTCCTGGGGTTCAAACGGCGGCTTTGGCCCGGTGCCTTCCTCCTCTTCTTCGCCTTCCTCCTCCTCCTCGTCCTCCTCTTCCTCCCTTCATGGCGTGCCTCGGAGGAGGAAGAAAGGAAGAAAGGAAAGAAAGAAAGAAGGCGGAGGAGGAAGGCAGGCGCGCCAAAGAAAGAAAGGAAGGAAGAAAGGAGACCTTTACGCACAGCGCGCGCGCAAAGGGAGGGAGGCAACTTTTACGCGCGACGAAAGCGGCTCTGTTCCTGGTCTCCGGGCTCCGGGGGAGGCGGCTAAGGCTGCCTCCGAGCTTCCTCCAATGCCTCCGGCTCCGAAGGCTCCTCCCCCGGCACCTGAGCCGCCTCCAAAGGCCGGGAAAGGCGGGCAGAGGCAGGCAGAGCCGTGCGCCCTGCTAGAGACAAACCTCTCCAAAAGGGAGAGAAGGGCAGAAGGAAGCCTTGACGCCTGGCCAGCCACGGCCAGAAGGGTCAGAGAGGTTCATCTATGCTGATGATCGTGCCATCACCGCTCAAGGGCCAAGGCATCCCAGTTCTCAGTGTCTATGCCAGGGTTTTTAAGGTTGGTCATCATGTTGATGGGAATCTTCCCACCGGAGTGGAAATCATCTATCACACAGATTTATTTATTTATCGTGTCATCCGCAACCAGAACATTGTATTACATTTCTAACAGAACAAAACAAACAGATTAAAAAAAAAAAACACAACAACACAAATTTTGCAAACGTGGTAGCTGGTTAAATGTCCTTTGAGCAGTATCTGGCCACTTGGAGTGCCTCTGGTGTTGCCGCAAGAAGCTCCTCCCTTGTGCATGTGGGAAAACAATCAGCTGCTGCAAGAAGACTGCACAGATGGACTATAAGCAGAGGCATAGTATTGTTGCTCAGATGATTCACTGGAACTTGTACCATCTTTATTTGTGCTTCTCTTTTAATCATACTGACAGCTCTTTGGGAAAGTTCTGGTGGAAAATCTCCTTATATCCATAAACACCCAGCTGCTCAGGTTGCATTGCAGCAGGTGGTCAGTGGTTTGCTCTTCTCCACACTCGGTCATGGATTCCACTTTGTGGCCCCATTTCTGAAGGTTGGCTCTGCATCTCGTGGTGCCAGAGCGCAGTCTGTTCAGCACCTTCCAAGTCGCCCAGTTTTCTGTGTGCCCAGGGGGGAGTCTCTCATTTGGTATCAGCCATTGGTTGAGGTTCTGGGTTTGAGCCTGCCACTTTTGGACTCTCGCTTGCTGAGGTGTTCCAGTGAGTGTCTCTGTAGACCTTAGAAAACTATTTCTAGATTTAAGTCGTTGACATGCTGGCTGATACCCAAACAGTGGATGAGCTGGAGATGTCTCTACCTTGGTCCTTTCACTATTGGTTGCTACTTCCCAGCGGATGTCAGGTGGTGCAATACCGGCTAAGCAGTGTAATTTCTCCAGTGGTGTGGGGCGCAGACACCCTGTGATAATGCGGCATGTCTCATTAAGAGCCACATCCACTGTTTGAGCGTGGTGAGATGTGTTCCACACTGGGCACACATCTCACCATGCTCAGCAGCAGAGTAGCACAGCGCAAGGGCAGATGTCTTCACTGTATCTGGTTGTGATCCCCAGGTTGTGCCAGTCAGCTTTCATATGATGTTGTTTCTAGCACCCACTTTTTGTTTGATGTTCAGGCAGTGCTTCTTGTCGGTCAGAGAATGGTCCAGAGTGACTCCCAGGTATTTGGGTGCGTTGCAATGCTCCAGTGGGATTCCTTCCCAGGTGATCCTCAGAGCCCGGGATGCTTGTCTGTTCTTGAGATGAAAGGCACATGTCTGTGTTTTAGATGGGTTGGGGATCAGCTGGTTTTCCCTGTAATAGGCAGTAAGAGCACCTAGAGCTTCGGAGAGCCTCTGTTCTACCATCTCAAAGCTTCCTGCTTGAGTGGTGATGGCACGATCATCAGCATAGATGAAACTCTCTGTCCCTTCTGGCAGTGGCTGGTCATTTGTGTAGATGTTGAACATGGATGGAGCAAGCACGCTCCCCTGAGGCAGGTCGTTCTTCTGTTTCCGCCATCTGCTTCTCTGGCCCTGGAACTCAACAAAAAAGCTCCTGTTTTGTAGCAGGTTTCCTATGAGGCGGGTGTGGTGGTCGTCCTTTGTGATATTAGACATTTTTCGCAGGAGGAGGCGGTGGTTCACAGTATCATAGGCTGCTGACAGGTCTATGAAGACAGCTCCTGTGGTCTGCTGTCTTTCAAAGCCATCTTCTATGTGCTGAGTCAGGTTCAGCACTTGCGATGTGCAGCTTTTGCCTTTCCTGAAGCCAGCTTGCTGTGGGATCAGACAGGGGTCTATTTTTTCCATAATTCTATGCAGAATGAGTCTCTCCAGAACTTTGTAGAGGTGGCACAGCAGAGAGATCACACAGATGACAAGCTATTTAACCTCCTCAGACTGAAACCCAAAACCAAGGTTACAACAACATCTGTTATAGAACTCCAGTATGCTGATGACAATGTCATCTGTTTGCATTCAGAAGAAGACCTACAAGCCACTCTAAACACCCTCGCAGAAGTCTGACTTGGCCACGGTAGTCCACGCTCTGGTTACATTCCGCATAGACTACTGCAACGCTCTCTACGTGGGGTTGCCTTTGAAGACTGCTCGGAAGCTTCAAATGGTCCAGCGCTCGGCAACCAGGTTGCTAACAGGAGCGGCACTCAGGGAGCACACCACTCCTCTGTTGCGCCAGCTCCACTGGCTACCTGTTTGCTATCGGGCACAATTCAAAGTGCTGCCGTTAGCCTATAAAGCCCTAAACGGTTCTGGCTCTACTTACCTCTCCAAACACATCTCCTCCTATGAACCGACTAGGACACTAAGATCATCTGGGGAGGCCCTGCTCTCGGTCCCGCCTGCATCACAGGCACGCTTGGCGGGGACGAGAGACAGGGCCTTCTCAGTGGTGGCCCCTCGGCTGTGGAACACCCTGCCTGCAGATATCAGATCGGCCCCCTCCCTGCTGGCGTTTCGGTGGAAAGTGAAGACCTGGCTGTTCGAACAAGCATTTGATTAAACAGTGTAATTGAACATAGGAATACGGAATAATGGATGACGAGACTGGATTCTGATTTTACTGTTGAAGCACTAATGATTGTTATTCTGATGTTTAATGATTTATGTTACAATTGTTTTTAATTGCCCTATACTTGTTTTGTGATATTTTGTATCAATGTTGTTCACCGCTTTGAGTCACCTGAGGGCTGAGAAAAACGGTATAGAAATAAAGTAAACAAACAAATAAATAAATAAATAAATACAAGAAGCTCGGTCTGTCATTGAACATCGAGAAAACCAAAGTGCTGTTCCAGCACTCACCAGCCAGCCCCTCTCCAATGTCAGAAATTCAGCTTATGGTGTAACATTAGAAAATGTTGACCATTTCTGCTCCCTTGGCAGCCACCTCTCCACCAAAGTTATCGTCAACACAGAAATACGACACCGCCCTGAGCTCTGTGAGTGCAGCTTTTTTCCAAATGAAGCAGAGAGTGTTTCAGGATGGGACATCCCTAGGGAGACCAAGGTGCTAGTCTATAAAGCCATAGTCCTCCCAACCCTGCTATATGCCTGTGAAACGTGGACTGTCTACAGACATCACACTCAGCTCCTGAAACGATTTCATCAGTGTTGCCTCCAGAAAATCCTGCAAATCTCTTGGGAAAACAAGTGGACATCGGTTCAATAGTACAGGTGCACCCAGAGAAAGCTAAGGACCTTGGGAAACTACAACTCCCATGATCCCATAGCATTGAGTCATGGCATCTCAATGCACCTTCACTATAGAGTTGATGCAGTTGGAAACCACTTTAACTGCCATGGCTTTTGTGGAATCCTGGCAGTTGTAGTTTCCCCAGGTCTAACTTCTCGAAGACTGTTGGTGCCTCGCCAAACTACAAATCCCAGGATTTTATAGCATTGAGTCAGGGCAGTTAAAGTAGTGTTAAACTGCATTAATTCTACAATGTAGTCGTGCACTCAGTGTATTCCTTGTTCTTGGATTAAGAGCCATTGGCTTTGCAAAAGACCCTTTCTGCTAGATCGGCGTTTCTCAACCTGGGGGTTGGGTTTCTGAATGCTCTTTGATTGTAGGTGAACTATAAATCCCAGCAATTACAACTCCGAATTGTCAAGGTCTATTTTCCCCAAACTCCACCAGTGTTCACATTTGGGCATATTGAGTATTCATGCCAAGTTTGGTCCAGATCCATCATTGTTTCAGTCCACAGTGCTTTGTGGATTTATTTATTTATTATTTATTGACAGTATTGATATTCCGCCCTTCTCACCCCTCAGGGGACTCAGGGCACATTACAATGTACATATATACATGGCAAACATTCAATGCCATAGACACACAACATATATAGACAGACACGCAAAAGCTATATAACATTCCAGCTTTTTCATGAGGGTATTCTGGCCACCAGGGGAGCTGTCGCTTCACCGTCCATTTGTGACACTGATGAAGTACTTCCTCATTCTTTGCATGCTTGCTGGAGATTTTTATGGCATTGTAAATTAGCCTCCCTAAATTTCCTACTTGACAGATGCAACTGTCTTTTGGGCTACAAAGGTTGACAACAAGCTACACAAATTGGTCGGAAGCTCACTCCAACCCGGGCTGGCTTCGAACTCATGACCTTTTGGTCAGTGGTGATCTTAATGCAGCTGACTCCCAGCCAACTGCGCCACAGTCCAGGATGTAGGTGAACTACAACTCCAAAACTCAAGTTCAATGCCCACCAAACCCTTCCATTATTTTCTGTTGGTCATTGGAGTTTTGTGTGTACCAAGTTTGGTTCATTTGAATTGTTGGTGGTGTTCAGAATGCTCTTTGATTGTACGTGAACTATAAATCCCAGCAACTACAACTCCCAAATGACAAAATCACACCCCTAACCCCAACACTATCCAAATTTGGCCATATCGGGTATTTGTGCCAAGTTTGAATGAAAATACATCCTTCCTGCACATCCAATATTTACATTACGATTCATACCAGTAGAGAAATGACAGTTATGAAGTAGCAACGAAAATGATTTTATGGTTGCGGGTCACCACAACATGAAGAACTGTGTTAAGGGGTTGCGACACTCGGAAGGTAATGCTACCCCTCTATTCTGCTTTGGTTAGACCACATCTGGAATATTGTGTCCAATTCTGGGCACCACAACTCAAGAGAGATATTGACAAGCTGGAATGTGTCCAGAGGAGGGCGACTCAAATGATCAAGGGTCTGGAGAACAAGCCCTATGAGGAGCGGCTTAAGGAGCTGGGCATGTTTAGCCTGAAGAAGAGAAGGCGGAGAGGAGATATGATAGCCGTGTATAAATATGTGAGAGGAAGCCACAGGGAGGAGGGAGCAAGCTTGTTTTCTGCTTCCTTGGAGACTAGGACAAAGAACAATGGCTTCAAACTACAAGAGAGGAGATTCCATCTGAACATTAGGAAGAACTTCCTGACTGTGAGAGCCGTTCAGCAGTGGAACTCTCTGCCCCGGAGTGTGGTGGAGGCTCCTTCTTTGGAAGCTTTTAAACAGAGGCTGGATGGCCATTTGTCAGGGGTGGTTTGAATGCAATATTCCTGCTTCTTGGCAGAATGGGGTTGGACTGGATGGCCCATGAGGTCTCTTCCAACTCTTTGATTCTATGATTCTATGATTCTAAGGTTGAGAAACACTGTGCTAGGTGGTTGTGACGGATCAATATAACTGTCCCACTGATATTTTTGGATAAATGTCAACATTTACCAGCATTTTTCTGTTTGAAACCTTGAGTGGCATTATTTATTTACTGAAGTGGGACTTCAGTGTTTCACATCCTCATGATCAACTCAAAAATGAATTCGATTTTTCTCCACGAGGCTTATTGCCAGATGAGTGGGCACGCACACTGCCGTGGCTGATGTCAACATCCAATTAAAATATATATATTTTAATTTTAATGTACTGTCAATATTTTAAAATAAATTAAAAATTAAAAATTATGAAACCCAATCAATCCATCAAGCGAAAATAAATTCCCCTCCTTCCCTGCTCGATATATTGGATTAATTAATGGATCCAAAAGGCAGATGGTGAACTGACAAAGACATTTTGAAATGTGACAGCTTGAACAGAGTTCAGTGCAACAGCTTCATGTCCTCGGAATTGTATGATTTCTGTTCCGAAATAGAAGATACAGCATGTCTGCTCTGACAAGTTTCGTGCCAAGTTTGGTTTTTGGAAACAGGATAGGGAAAGCCTCTTTTCCTAGCAAGGAATACTGAGTTTCTGCGCTCAGAGGCTTGGACTTCAGCTCCCATCAACAAGAAAGAAAGCAGGACTTTATAGACGTGAGTCAGGGATTATGGGAGTTGGAGTCCCAAACGTTATCTCAATGTTTCCTAACCTATTGGGGCCCCTGGTGGTGCAGTGGGTTAAACCACTAAGTTGCTAGGAAAAAGGGTTTATATATCTGTGGAATGACCAGGGTGGGGCAAAGGACTCTTGTCTGCTGGAGCTAGGTGTGAATGTTTCAACTGACCACCTTGATTAGCATAAAATGGGCTGACTGTGCCTGGAGCAAATTTTTGTTGAGAGGTAATTAGATGTCCCTGCCTGTTTCCTCTCTGCATTCAAAGCACCCCTGACAGATGGCCATCCAGCCTCTGTTTGAAAGCCTCCAGAGAAGGAGACTCCACCACACTCACAGATGCAACCCCATTGGCCTTCTATGCCTGACTAAAACTCCCAGGACTCCATAGCATTGAGACATGGCAGTTAAAGTAGTGACACACTACTTTCCTACTATAGCAGGAATGCACCCAGAGAAGGCTACAGACTATGGGAAACTACAATTCCCAGACCATTCCCAGGATCCCATAATAGCATTTTGCTGTTGCAATTTTAGAGTTTTTTTTAATACTGGTAGCCAGATTTTGTTCATTTTCATGGTTTCCTCCTTTCTGTTGAAATTGTCCACATGCTTGTGGATTTCAACCCCTTTTCCTAGTTCCAACAGACCTCACTATCTCTGAGGATGCTTGCCATTGATGCGGGCGAAACGTCAGGAGAGAATGCCTCTAGACCATGGCTATACAGCCCGAAAAAACCTACAACAACCCAGTAAGTACAGTTAAACAGGAATAGAAATGTCCTGTTATTTACTTCAAATTAGATTCCGTATATATGAAAACACAAGAATGGCCATCAGACTGGAAAAAATCAACTTCTATCCCCATACCAAAAAAGGGAAATGCGAAAGACTGCTCAAACTTCCGTACAGTGGCCCTTATTTCTCCTCATGCCAGTAAGGTAATGCTCAAGATCCTGCAAGGAAGACTCCAGCAAGACATGGAGCGAGAGTGGCCAGATGTTCAAGCTGGTTTTAGAAAAGGCAGAGGAACCAGAGACCCGATAGCCAATATTCGCTGGATAATGGAGAAAGGCAGGGAGTTTCAGAAAAACATCTATTTCTGGTTTACTGACTATTCTAAAGCCTTTGACCCTGTGGATCAGAATAAATGGTGGCAAGTTCTTGGTGGGAAGGGCATCCCAAGCCACCTTGTCTCTCTCCTGAGGAATCTGTACAAGGACCAAGTAGCAACAGTCAGAACTGACCACGGAACAGGAGACTGGTTCCAGATTGGGAAAGGCGTCCGGCAAGGCTGCATACTCTCACCCAACCTATTCAAGTATGCAGAACACATCATGCAATGTGCGGGGCTCGATGAATGCAAGGCTGGGGTGAAAATTGCTGGAAGAAACATTAACAACCTCAGATATGCAGATGACACCACCCTGATGGCCGAAAGCGAGGAGGAGCTGAGGAGCCTTCTAATCAAGGTGAAAGAAGAAAGCGCAAAAGCTGGGTTGCAGCTAAACGTCAAAAAAACCAAGATTATGGCAACAAGAATGATTGACAACTGGGAAATAGAGGGAGAAAACGTGGAGGCAGAGACAGACTTTGTATTTCTAGGTGCAAAGATGACTGCAGATGCAGACTGTGGCCAGGAAATCAGGAGACGCTTCCTTCTTGGGAGGAGAGCAAGGACCAATCTTGATAAAATAGTGAAGAGTAGAGATATCACACTGGCAACCATGATCCGCATAGTTAAAGCAATGGTATTCCCCGTAGTCACCTACAGATGTGAGAGCTAGACCACAAGAAAGGCTGAGCGAAGGAAGATTGATGCTTTTGAACTGTGGTGTTAGAGAAAAGTTTGAGAATGACTTGGACAGGGAGAAGATCCAACCAGTCCATACTTCAGGAAATAAAGCCCGACTGCTCATTGGAGGGAAGGATAGTAGAGGCCAAGATGAAGTCCTTTGGCCACATCACGAGAAGATAGGAAAGCTTGGAGAAGACAATGATGCTGGGGAAAATGGAAGGAAAAAGGAAGAGGGGATGACCAAGGGCAAGATGGATGGATGGCATCCTTGAAGTGACTGGATTGGCCTTGAAGGAGCTGAAGGTGGTGACGGCCGACAGGGAGCTCTATTGTGGGCTGGTCCGTGAGGTCACGAAGAGTCGGAAACGACTGAACGAATGAACAACAAAGATTCCATATATTGCAGTGTAGATGGAGCCCAAGCTGTGTGCCGTCAAGTCGTTCCTGATTTAGAAAGACTCATGGTGAGATTTCCAAGGAAAGCTGTCTTTATTTATTGGACATAATATGGAAATGCACCACGGCTGTTGTCAAGGAAAGGTTCAAACTTGGAGGGGCGGTGGATTTCCATCTGGTTTGGGATGCATAGTACAAAAGGAAATTCCTCAGTGGGTGGAAGGCAATTGTTTCCCCATGTGGCTCCGTCTCACGCTGTTCTTGCTCAAACTTCCAAACTCCATGGATAAATATAGCATTGCGCATGAGGCTCTTTGTGTATGATGTTCACCGCATGATACACAGAAAGCCCAAAACGTAGGAGTTGTTTTGCTGTGCCTTCCTTCTTTTCGCGTCCTTCTGGAGCCCTTTGGAACATCCCCGTGGTGCTATAAATGGATGTGAAACTTGCAATGCAATTTTGCGATGCTATTTTGAGCCTGATTAGGAAATGCAGCAGCTACACTATCTAATTAATGCACTTTGGCTTGGTATCACTTGAACTACGATGACTCAAAGCTATGAAGTCATGAGAGTTGTAGTTTGGGGAGACATCGGGGCCGTTCCGTGGTTCCCAAGCATTGAGTCATGCGAGTGGAAGCGGTGCCAAATTGCATCAATGCTACCATGTAGATGCACCCAAGGGCAGGCCTGCATATTCATGAGTCTCTTGCAGAAAATCTCTCCAACATCCAAGTAATTTATTCCTGGGAGAAGCCTTTAATCTGCCCTTCATCCTGGCTGTCACTTCCAACTTTGGTCTGGATTCGTCATTATTCCAGTTCTTGGCACTGACGCCACGATTGCCGCCTCTTTGCTTTGAAGCCGGCTTTGCACCATCGCTGCTCAATTATTCAAAGCGCAAACATCTGGATGGAAAGGACCCGACCTTGGGAATGGTTTGCACATCTATTTTTCTATCCCTTCTGGGCATGACATTATGCTCTCCTTTTCCACGGTTTGATATCCACAGTTTGATGCCCACACTGTAGAATTAATGTAGTTCAATACCAATTTACCTGCCATGGAATCCTTGGAGTTGTAGTTTAGCATGACATCAGGAAATGCTAAAAGCCATGTAAAGCTGCATCTCCCAGGATTCGATCACACTGAGTCATTGGAGTCAGAGCAAGATCAAACTGCATTAACTTTACAGTGTGGATGCACCCTACCTCCTTAGTGGGAAAGGAAAGTAAAGATTTCCTTTGACTTCTTTTGCTGCCTTATCTCTTCGGGAGAGATAAAGCAGGGGTATAAATAAACAAATAATAGTGGGTTGATGTAGTGTTTTTTTGCGCTATATAGTCCAAGAAACTTTGGATTCATCTGTATATACTGAAGAATGAATGAACGAATAAATGATAACTGCCACGTCTCAATAGCATAAGAATCTTGGGAGTTGCAGTTTTCCAAGGTCCAATAAACTTTGGGTCCATCTACACCATAGAAAGACGAAGAAGAACAACAACAGCGACAACAGCCACATCACAATGCTATGCAATCTTGGAAGTTGTAGTTTTCCAAGGACCAGGAAACTTTGGGTTCATCTACACTATAGAATGATGATGATGATGATGATGAAGAAGAAGAACAACAACAACTGCCACATCTTGATGCCATACAATCTTGGGAGTTGTAGCTTTTGAAGGTCCAAGAAGCTTTGGGTCCATCTACTCTGTAGACTGAAAGTTAATTAATAATAATAACTGCCATGTCTCGATGCCATAGAATCTTGGGAGGTGTAGTTTTCCAAGGCCCAAGAAGCTTTGGATCCATCTATATATACTGTAGAATGAATGAGTGAATGATAACTGGCACGTCTCAATAGCATAAGAATCTTGGGAGTTGTAGTTTTCCAAGGTCCAAGAAACTTTTGGTCCATTTATATGGTAGAATGAATAATAATGATGATGATTGGGTTGTTGTAGGTTTTTTCGGGCTATATGGTCATGTTCTGGAGGCATTCTCTCCTGACGTTTCGCCTGCATCAGGATTCCTATGGAGAGTGCAGTGTGCTTTTGGTCCTAAGAGACATCGATCGATGCCCTCGGCGCTCCGCTCGCCACCCCTCTCCGCGGCATAGATGGATCCAATCGATGTCTCGGCGCTCCGCTAGCTCTCCCCGGGCGAGTTCTCCGCGTCGCGCCTGCGCAGTGTGGTCGGGCAAGATGGCGGCTCCGCCGGGGGCGCTGCACGAAGAGGCTCTGAGGCGGAAGGAGCGCCTGAAGGCCTTGCGGGAGAGGACCGGGGCGGCGGCGAGGCAGGCGAGTGGGGGGCTTCCTTGGGGAAAGGGTGTATTAAGGGTTGGGGGGGGGGGGTTAATGAAGGGATTTAGAGTCCTTGGGCCCCGGATGTAAGGCCTTCCAAGGCAAGTGAAGGCCCCTTCATAGAATCCTAGAATCAAAGAGTTGGAAGAGACCTCCTGGGCCATCTAGTCCAACCCCATTCTGCCAAGAAGCAGGAATATTGCATTCAAATCACCCCTGACAAATGGCCATCCAGCCTCTGTTTAAAAGCTTCCAAAGAAGGAGCCTCCACCACACTCCGGGGCAGAGAGTTCCACTGCTGAACGGCTCTCACAGTCAGGAAGTTCTTCCTCATGTTCAGATGGAATCTCCTCTCTTGTAGTTTGAAGCCATTGCTCCATTGCGTCCTAGTCTCCAGGGAAGCAGAAAACAAGCTTGCTCCCTCCTCCTCCCTGTGGCTTCCTCTCACATATGTATACATGGCTATCATATCTCCTCTCAGCCTTCTCTTCTTCAGGCTAAACATGCCCAGTTCCCTAAGCCGCTCCTCATAGGGCTTGTTCTCCAGACCCTTGATCATTTTAGTCGCCCTCCTCTGGACACATTCCAGCTTGTCAATATCTCTCTTGAATTGTGGTGCCCAGAATTGGACACAATATTCCAGATGTGGTCTAACCAAAGCAGAATAGAGGGGTAGCATTACTTCCTTAGATCTAGACACTATGCTCCTATTGATGCAGGCCAAAATCCCATTGGCTTTTTTTGCCGCCACATCACATTGTTGGCTCATGTTTAACTTGTTGTCCACGAGGACTCCAAGATCTTGTTCACACGTACTGCTCTCGAGCCAGGCGTCCCCCATTCTGTATCTTTGCATTTCATTTTTTCTGCCAAAGTGGAGTATCTTGCATTTGAAGAGATTTGAAGAGAAGCTGAAGAGATCAAGAGAAGGTGGCGAGACTATACAGAAGATCTGTATAGGAAGGATAATAATATCGAGGATAGTTTTGACGGTGTGGTGAATGAATTAGAACCAGACATCCTGAGGAGTGAGGTTGAAGGGGCCTTAAGAAGCATTGCTAACAACAAGGCAGCAGGAGACGACGGGATCCCAGCTGAACTGTTTAAAATCTTAAAAGATGATGCTGTCAAGGTGATGCATGCCATATGCCAGCAAATATGGAAAACACAAGAATGGCCATCAGACTGGAAAAAATCAACTTATATCCCCATACCAAAAAAGGGAAATGCGAAAGACTGCTCAAACTTCCGTACAGTGGCCCTTATTTCTCATGCCAGGAAGGGAATGCTCAAGATCCTGCAAGGAAGACTCCAGCAATACATGGAGAGAGAGTTGCCAGATGTTCAAGCTGGGTTTAGAAAAGGTAGAGGAACGAGAGAGCAGATTGCCAATATCCGCTGGATAATGGAGAAAAGCAGGGAGTTTCAGAAAAACTTCTACTTCTGCTTCATTGACTATTCTAAAGCCTTTGACTGTGTGGATCATAATAAATTGTGGCAAGTTCTTAGTGAGATGGGCATCCCAAGCCCCCTTCCCTCTCTCCTGAGGAATCTGTACAAGGACCAAGTAGCCACAGTCAGAACTGACCACGGAACAGGAGACGGGTTCAAGATTGGGAAAGGCGTCCGGCAAGGCTGCATCCTCTCACCCAACCTTTTTAACTTGTATGCAGAACACATCATGCGAGGATGTGCGGGGCTTAAGGAATGCAAAGCTGGGGTGAAAATGGCTGGAAGAAACATTAACAACCTCAGATATGCAGATGACACCACTCTGATGGCCGAAAGCGAGGAGGCGCTGAGGAGCCTTCTAATCAAGGTGAAAGAAGAAAGCGCAAAAGCCGGGTTGCAGCTAAACGTCAAAAAAACCAAGATTATGGCAACAAGAATGATTGACAACTGGAAAATAGAGGTTGTTAATGTTTCTTCCAGCAATTTTCACCCCAGCTTTGCATTCCTCAAGCCCCACACATCCTCGCATGATGTGTTCTGCATACACGTTAAAAAGGTTGGGTGAGAGGATGCAGCCTTGCCGTACACCTTTCCCAATCTTGAACCAGTCTGTTGTTTATTTATTTATTTACTTTGCTTGTATACTGCAGTTTCTCAGCCCGTAGGCGACTCAACGCGGTTCACAACAGAGCAAAAAGACAGTCATATCAAAATAGCAATAACAATTTAAAACCATGAGAGCATAATATACAAGTAATGGCTCATCAATAACAACACAATAGAGTCTCGTAACTAGAATCGTGATCCAACTCGTCGTCTATAATTCCGTTCCTATATTCATCATATTCATTGCACTGTTTATCTGAATGCCTGTTTGAACAGCCAGGTTTTTAATTTTTTTCGAAACACCATTAACGTCGGAGCTGATCTTATGTCCATGGGAAGGGTGTTCCACAGCCGAGGGGCCACCACAGAGAAGGCCCTGTCTCTTGTCCCCGCCATCCGTGGTTAGTTCTGACTGTTGCTACTTGGTCCTTGTATTATTTTCTTTCTTTCTTCTATATATATAAAAATGCTCTGTGCATAATGAGTACCTTAAAAACAAAAGAACCAATGAATGAAATCACACCAAATTTGGCAACAAAATGTCTCACAACACAAGGAGTGACCATCACTCAAAAAATATGATTTTTGTCATATGGGAGTTGTAGTTGCTGGGATTTATAGTCCACCTACAATCAAAGAGCATTCTGAACTCCATCAATGACGGAATGTAACCAAACATGGCACACAGAACTCCCATGACCAACAGGAGTCAGGAGTCTTGTGCTCCAGAACACTGGTAGAGTTTAGGGAAAAATGGACCTTGATGTTTGGGAGTTGTAGTTGCCTGGATTTATAGTTCAGCTCCAATCAAATAGCACTCTACCAACAATGACATTGAACCAATCTTGGCATACAGAACTCCCACGACCAACAGAAAATACTGGAAGGGTTTGGTGGGCATTGACTTTGAGTTTGGGAGTTGTAATTCACCTATATCCAGAGAGCACTGTGGACTCAAACAATGATGGATCTGGACCAAACTTGGCACAAGCACTCAATACACCCAAATATGAACACAGATGGAGTTTGGGGGAAATAGACCTTGGCATTTGGGAGTTGTAGTTACTGGGATTTATAGTTCACCTATAATCAAAGAATGTTCTGAACCCCACCAACGACAGAATGGGGTCAAACCCACACAGAACTTCCATGACCAACGGAAAATACTCAAGGTCATCCAGTCCAACTCCCTTCATCAGGGCAAGAAAACGTAATCAAAGCCCTCCTGACAAAGAGCCATCCAGTCATAGATATAGATAGATAGATATGATTCACACACAGTGAGATATAGTATCATAGATTTGAAAGGGACCCCTAAAGAAGGATAATTATATGTTGCCTGTTCCAGAGTAGGCAAACCAGACCATCTCCACATCAACACTGACAAAGAAACAGCAAGAAATACAGTTTATCCACAAGCAGAAAGTCATTACATAGATTAGAAACCAACACTTTCTCATTACTTTATTTTCCAGATCAACAGACTGGGCCACAGCAACACAGAGTCCCCTTCGGGGTGAGAAGGACAGCATATAAATGCCGCTAATAAATAAATAAATAAATAGAGGGAGAATAATGGTCTTTGGGCTTTATAATGTCAGGATCGTAGAGCGGAAGGCCATGCTAAAGTGCCGGAACTTAGGTATTAAAGGGCCAATTCTTTGGGACTACCTAATCAAAGGCACACAGACATCCCTACTTCGCGGATTTTTACTTTTCGCGGGTGGCCCTGGAACATAACACCCGCAATAAATGAGGGAACACTGTATAAGAAATGTAGCTTGACATTACTTTAACTACTCGACATAGTGATATGTAATCATGGGAATTGTGTTTTTACAAAGTCTTGAGCTTTCACTGTCAATGAGTGCTGTGCCACTTCTGAATACTCCTAACAGAGCCCATTGCGCAACATAGGCTGCATCCACACTGTAGAATTAAAGCAGTTTGGCACTACTTTAACTGCTGTGGCTGAATGCAATGGAGCCCCATTTTCTTTTCTTACTTGCTGGAGGGAGGCAAAGGAGCACAACTATAAGAAGGCTTGGCTCTGTGGGGAAACTCCATTGCTTCTCCAGCTTTCCTTCTTCCTTATCATGGAGCACCAATAAGATTTCCATAATATTCAAATCTAATTTTCACGATGTAATCTGGGTTGCGCACCAGAATCGCGTAAATACGGTGATTCGAAGGAGGAATGCCCTGGGGTCACTCTCAGCGGAGGCTGCTTCCTGTCTTCCTTGTCATTGTTTGTTTCAAAGCAGAGAAGGGTTGCTCTGCTCCGTCCGAAGCCTTTTGTCTTTTAATTAGGAAGAAAGATGATCGCCGAAGCTTTGCCGGCGTTCTCCTTGCCGCCGGTGCCCCTGAGGAGCTACGGCCCTATGAATTATCCATGATGAGAATAAAGTGATATGTCTGGCCCATCTGGCAAGATAAACCGCCTGCCCCACAGCTCATGCTTTATTAATAGTGCAACTAATATAGTTTTTTAGCGGCTACGGAGGGAAAAAAATTCCTTCAATGAGGAGGCTGGATTCCGGGAGTTTGCTATGCTTTGCTTTAGAGAAACAGCATTTGGACTGATGCAATTGGTGGGTTTTGTGCAAGTCCTATTGGAATAAATAGTTTTTGGAAATATAATTCCTATGTAGCAAGACCCATGTCATTCTGGAAGCCATATCTGTGGCTTCACTTGGTGGAGGAAATGGTTTCTAGGCATTCTCCAGGTCCTCCAGGAATTTCTATGTCCTCCAAAACAGCTGCCTGGTGGCGCAGCGGGTTAAACCACTGAGTTGCTGAACTTGTTGTCAAAAAGGTCAGTGGTTCGAATCTAGGAAGCGGGGCAAGCTCCTGCTGTTAGGCCCACCTTCTGCCAACCTACCAGTTGAAAATATGCAAATGTGAGTACTGTATATACTCGAGTATAAGCCAACCCGAATATAACAATAATAATAAAAAGAGTGAAATAATGAATGTGGCAATAACAACAATTATACAGTAAAATAATAAATGTACAATAATAGAGTAAAACGATAAATGTAACAATAATAAATAGAATAAAATAATAAGTGAAATAATAATAATAATAATAATAATAATAATAATAATAACAAGAGAGTAAAATAATAAATAACCTTGACTCGAGTATAAGCCGAGGGGGACTTTTTCAGCCTAAAAAAGGGCTGAAAAACTGAAAAACTTCCCGGTGGATGTCAGGTGGTGCAATACCAGCTAAGCAGTGTAATTTCTCCAGTGGTGTAGGGCGCAGACAGTGGTGTAGGGTGCAGATTTCTGCTGTTATGGGGGCTCTTTATACTTTCATCCAAGTATAAGGTGGAAGAGATTTTAAGAGGGAAATTGATTTTTAAAAAATGCAGATCCTTTGAAATTTAAATCCGTTTTTCCAAAAGCAAACATTAAAAAATAACTAAAATTACTTTGGTTAAAATGATACCTGAATTTAATGTTATAGTCTGGTGCAGTAAAGTTTTCCTAATCTCTTAAACAGAAAGCGCAATCCTCCCTTGGAAAAAAACAAAAACACCCAACCTTGCCTTGATAGGGTTAAGCACTTTGAAACCCAATGAAGTTGGGAGAGATTTAGGCGCATGCTTTGGTTTCAAGTAGCAGAGCAAAGAGTGCTTAAACCTTTCCATGGAAACCGGCTTGTTTAACTTTCCTCAGATCTTATCTGTGGAAGACAGAATTAGGATTCAAGGTGACCGTAGCAGACCAAAATAAAGTGGGTTTAAGCAGGAATAAATGTGATGAATTGCATTATGCATGAATGCGCATGCATATGAGATAGGAGGCACATCGCTAGGCAGCAGTACAGCCGGACTCCATATCCACAAGTTCTGTATCCATAGATTTAATCATCCATGACTTGAAATTATTTAAGAAAAAAATCCTAAAGGCAAGAAAAAAAATCCTTTGATTTAATATGAGAAGCACCGTTTTACTGTGTATATTGAGTATCCATGGATTTTTGTATCTAAGGGGGGTTCTGAAACCAACCCCAGCAGGTATAAAAAGATCTTGGGGTCTTCGTAGATCCCAAGATAAATATGAGTGTGTAGCATGAAACAGAACAAACCCGTGCAATTCCTAAAATACTAGCATTTCTTTTATGGCTTTGGTCAGACCTTATGTTTTATGAGAGACCACTGAAAGAGTTGGGTACAATTACGTTTGGAGAACAGAAGGTAGAGAGGTGACATGATAGCCATCTCTAAATACCTGAAGGGATGTCATGTAAAAGGTGGAGTCAGCTTCAAAGTACATGGAGCAACAGAATCACGAGAAAAGACATTCCTCCTAAACAAGCCCTATGAGGAGCAGCTTAAGGAGGTGGGTATGTTGAAGAAGAATCATAGAATCAAAGAGCTGGAAGAGACCTCATGGGCCATCCAGTCCAACCCCATTCTGCCGAGAAGCAGGAATATTGCATTCAAATCACCCCTGACAGATGGCCATCCAGCCTCTGTTTAAAAGCTTCCAAAGAAGGAGCCTCCACCACACTCTGGGGCAGAGAGTTCCATTGGTGACTGGCTCTCACAGTCAGGAAGTTCTTCCTCATGTTCAGATGGAATCTCCTCTCTTGTAGTTTGAAGCCATTGTTCCATTGCGTCCTAGTCTCCAGGGAAGCAGAAAACAAGCTTGCTCCCTCCTCCCTGTGGCTTCAGAAAGCTGAGAGGAGACATGATAGCCATGTATAAATATGTGAAAAGAAGTCATAGGGACGAGGGAGCAAGTTTGTTTTCTGCTTCCCTGGAGACTAGCACACGGGACATTGGCTTCAAACTACAAGAAAGGAGATTCCATCTGAACATTAGGAAGAACTTCCTGACTGTGAGAGCCGTTCAGCAGTGGAACTCTCTGCCCCAGAGTGTGGTGGAGGCTCCTTCTTTGGAGGCTTTTAAACAGAGGCTGGATGGCCATCTGTCGGGGGTGCTTTGGATGCAATATTCCTGCTTCTTGGCAGAATGGGGTTGGACTGGATGGCCTACGAAGTCTCTTTCAACTCTAGGATTCTATAAACATTAGAAATAATTCATATACTGTTCTGTTGTGGAGATTTATTTACTTAGGCAATCCCTCGTTGTCCGAGTATGATGGCCTTCCAAGCGTAGTTGTCTTGATGGTGGATACGTAGGTAGCTGTTTAGCCCTATTCTTGACTTGCATGTTCTTCTCCACTGAGGACATCGATTTCCAGATGGAAGGCAATCCTGGTCAGGGTTGACTTGATGAGTCTTCCTCTTGGCACATTTCTCCCTTTTGCCCTCCATTCGTGCCTCTTTGAATTCCTCAGCACTGCTGGATACAGCTGACCTCCAGTTAGAGCATTCAAGGGCTTCCCAGTTTTAAAGTTAGCTTTAAGCCCATCTGTCAATCTTTTTTCCTGTCCACCAATATTCCTTTTTCTGTTCTTGAGATGGGAATACAGTAACTGCTTTGGGAGACGGTGATCGGGCATTCAGACAACGTGGCTAGTCCCACGGAGTTGATGGCATAGGAGCATCGCTTCAATGCTAGTGGTCTTTTCTTCTTCCAGCACGCTGACATTTGTCTGCCTGTCATCCCAAGAGATTTGCAGGAGTTTTTGGAGGCACCACTAATGGAATCGTTTCAGGAGTTGCATATGATGTCTGTAGACAGTCCATGTTTCGTAGGTGTATAGCATGGTTGGGAGGACAATAGCTTCATAAACAAGTACCTTGGTCTCCTTACAGATGTCCCGATCCTCAAATATTCTCTGCTTCATTCGGAAAATGCTGCGCTCGCAGAGCTCAGGCGGTGTTGTATTTCAATGTCAATGTTGACTTTTGTGGAGTGGGGAAATGGTCAACATTTTATAATGTTATGCCATTAAGCTGTATTTCTGGCATTGCAGAGGGATTGGCTGGTGACTGCTGGAAGAGCGCTGGTTTTCTCAGGCTGCTTTAGAAGTGGAGTGGACTTTCTTGCTTTATGCCAAAATTCCATGTACACCTTTCAAGCAAGGAGTTGGATGCCCTTATAGTTCATTCCAGCTCTTAGATCCATGATGCTAAGAATTCGCCCAGAGAAGGGTGACTCTAAATTGTGAATATTCTGGAAACCGGGCATTGTAAGGAATGAATTATTTAGCCTGTAGATGAGAGGACTAAAAATGGAATATCAGTAATCTTCAAATACCTAAGCTGTCAGATGAGAGATAGAGCTGTTGTGCTTTCTAATGTCTCAGAAATTGGACCGACAGAGGAATGAAAAGGAAGGATGTTTTGGGGAAATTGTGATGTTTGCCAAAGTGGCATTGATGTATTTCCTTCTCCACAGAAACACCCTTGACTTGTCCGCAGGTCATATAAAAATCCACAATTTTGGCCCCAAAACCTGTCCTTGAATTATACATGGGGTTGGCTTATACATGAATACATACATTAACTCTTCTCTGGGCTAGTCAGTGACCTATAGTTATGAGGATGACACATATGAAAACACGGTCTGTTTGAATGGCCCTGGGGATGATGGGAGTTCCAGTCCACACAGCCTTCAAGGTACCATGTTTTGAGTTCAAGATGACCATCATTTCCTCTGATGCAGTGGTTCTCAACCTTTCTAAAGCCATGACCCCCAAATAGAGTTCCTCATGTTATGGTGACCCCCAACCATAAAATTATTTTCATTATTTTCATTGCTACTTTAGAACTGTAATTTCACAACTGTTATGAATCATAACGTAAATATCTGATATGCAGGCTGTATTTTAATTGTTACAAATTGAACCTAATTAAAGCATAGTGATTAATCCCAAAAACAATACGTTTGAGGAATATGGACAATGGTTGATGGGATTTGCAGTACCTTCAACTGATTCAGCTCTGACTTCCACAGACCACTGAGACCCCCCCCCCCTCAAATTACAGAACTGGACCAAACTTGGCACAGAGAACCCACATGACCAACAGAAAATACTGGAGGGGCCTGGCCGCTATTTCGGGAGTCGGAGAGGGTGGGGCCAAAGGAGGCAACCTCGTGACCCCTCTGAAATGGCCAGGCGACCCCTCGGGGAGTCGCGACCCCCAGGTTGAGAACCGCTTGTCTGATGGGTGGCTATTTCTAAGGTTTTCACCAATCTCTTTGGTGGGAAACAACTTCTAAACCAGCGGTTTCCAATTTTATTTCTTGAACAGCCCCACAAAAGCAGAATTTAATGGCACCTTTCCCCATCCTTTGCAAACTGATTTCTTGGAAATGAGGCGTTGTTTGGAGTTGAGAAACTCAGGCCCGCACTTTGCTCTTTGCAAAGATTGTAGGAGGTGTTGGGGAAGTGACAGCTCGGAAGGCTTGCACTTGTATTTTTAAACCTGTCGGCGCCAGTCGGTACAGTGGTATAAATAACAGAAAGTGGAAGGGGATTAATTGCAGATAACAAGCGCTGAGCCAGCCCAGAAGAGGAGGAGGGTTTTCTAAACACTTTCTGCAAGTATTTGGGAAATGTGGGATTCATCGCAGAGTATGAATGTGGGATTCTTCCTCTGTCACTGTGCCATGGCAAGCTCTTTACTTAGTGCGCTGGTCTTGGCTGTTTCCCCCATTCTTGTATTTACTTTGGAGGATTTCTTTCTTGGAACCAAAGATGGGGAAATAGTATTTCCTTTACACCAGGCAGGTGCAGCGGGTTAAAGCTGCTGAACTTGCTGACTGAAAGGTCGGCAGTTCGAATCCAGACAGTAGGGTGAGCTCCTGCTGTTAGGCCCGGCTTCTGCTAAACTAGCAGTTCAAAAACATGCAAATGTGAGATCAATAGGTAATGCTTCTGCGGGAAGGTAACGGTGCTCCATGCAGTCATGCTGGCCACATGACCTTGGTGGTGTCTATGGACAATGCTGGCTCTTCTATGGACAGTGCGGTCTATGGACAATGCTGACTTAGAAATGGAGATGAGCACCACCCACCAGAGTCAGACACAACTAGACTTATTTCAGGGGAAACTTTTATCTTACCTTAGACCAGGCATGGGCAAACTTCGACCCTCCAGGTGTTTTGGACTCCAACTCCCGGCTGTTGGGAATTGTGGGAATTGAAGTTCATAACATCTGGAGGGGTGAAGTTTGCCCATGCCTGCTTTAGACCTTTTCTCTTCTTCATGGAACCCACAACTTGTGGGACGTATAGACTATCAGGTGATGGGCAGCGTGGCATAATGGCAGGCAGTATGATTGCCCATTTAAGAAACCTTCCAATTTAGCAGAGTTTTGGGGTTTGTTTACATTGGACAGAAACTCAAATTGACGCAGAATTCATGCCTGATTTCAATATCCAGGACCTTCTGGGGATGATCTGGACCCTGGGAGTTGTAGTTTTACAAGGTCTTTCACCTTCCCTGCCAAAGAGTGCTGGGGCCTCACCAAACTACAACTCCCATGAACCCATAGTGTTGCATTAAAGTGATGTAAAACCTGCATGCATTTTATAGTATAGATCAGTGGATCTCAACTGTGGGTCCCCAAGTGTTTTGGCCTAGAACTCCCAGAAATCCCAGCCAGTTTACCAGGTCTTGGGATTTTTGGGAGTTGAAGGCCAAAACATCTGGGGACCCACAGGTTGAGAACCACTGGTATAGATCCATTGTTAGGTCTATGAAATCTTATGCTATCAGCTGCTTTCTCTTGGACTCAAAGGTTGCTGTGAGATATATTTGCGTATTATACCTGGCTTGATTCTGAAAACAGAAGTCAACAGGAGAAAAGCCATTTTAATTTGCCTTTTCCTCTCCCTAAGAAGGATTTTCTGCAATTCGAATTCATCTTTGTTGGATTCCTGACCAAGTTCCCCTCTTGTTTCCAAGCTTATCTTCCACACGATAACAGCAAGGACTGGGGGTTTCACAGTTCCTTTTTGTGCAAAATAGAATTTTTTTCAAGGATCTTCCGGTTTGGAAAGGGCAAACGAAATGCGTGATTAAAGTCTGCTTTTATTTTTAGTTAAGATTCGGCTTGGAAGCTGTGCTATTTGAACTTTCCCTTGTTGAACAGCAATCCTTTCTTCTAAACTCGCCGGAGATCGTAGTGTTTTGTGTGTGCGTGTGTGTGTGTGTGTGTGCTTTTTAAAACATTTATAAAAAGATGGAGCTCAGGGAAACTAGGCTAATGATCAACTCCAAAAACGCGCCGTTAGATTTGTCTTGCCCCCGCTTGGGAATGCTTCATTAGTATGGGCAAAACATGCCATTTACATCTCCAAACAGCTCCCTGATGTTTTTTTTCCCTGAAATTAACCTGCTTGTTCTATAAATTTTCCTTCTGACTTAAATATTGTCGTGGTAAATAGCCTAAGTTTAAAAAAAAGGGCAGGCGAGGAGCTTGCAAGACTGGATATTTCTAGAATTTGGACCATTTGCTTTTCAAGTAGGGGAAAAATTGAAATTAATCACAGACCACTCTGGTTGGCTTATATATTCAAAAGGAAAGGATTGTCATTTCTAATTGTGAATGAGAGAGAAATGGTTTCTTCATTTCTCCTTTTTGAAACACTAGCTGTACCTGCCACGCGTTGCTGTGGCCAACCTTCCCTCTTTCTCTCCTTCTTTTCCTCCTTCCTTCATTCCCTCTTTCCTTCCTTCCCATCTTTCCTTCTCTTCTTCCTTCCTTCTCTATCTCTTTCCTTCCTTCCCCCTTTTTCTTTCTCTTCTGCTGTCTCTCTTTTCTTCCTTCTCTCTTTCCTTCTTTCCTTCCCTCCCTCTTTCTCTGAATCTTCCCCCTTCCTTCACTCCCTCTTTCCTTCCTTCTTTCCCTTTTTTCTTTCCTTCTCTCCTTCCTTCCTTCTCCAACTTTGCTTCCTTCCCCCTTTTTCTTTCCCTCCCTCTCTCTCTCCTTTCTTCCTTCTCTACCTCCTTCCTTCCTTCCTTCCTTCCTTCTCTCTTTGCTTCCAAGCTGCCTTCTCCCTTTCCTTCTTTCTTTCCTTCCCTCTTTCTTTTCTTTTCTTTCTTCTCTCTTTCCTTCTTTCCTTCCCTCCCTCTTTCTCTGAATCTTCCCCCTTCCTTCACTCCCCCTTTCCTTACTTCTTTCCCTTTTTTCTTTCCTTTTCTCCTTCCTTCCTTCTCCAACTTTACTTCCTTCCCCCTTTTTCTTTCCCTCCCTCCCTCTTTCTCTCCTTTCTTCCTTCTCTACCTCTTTCCTTCCTTCTCTCTTTGCTTCCATGCTTCCTTCTCCCTTTCCTTTCTTTCTCTCCCTCTTTCTTTTCTTTCTTTTTTTTCCTCCCCTTCCCTCCCTCCTTCTTCCCTTTTTTCTGTATTGTCATTTAGCTTTTTGTCATTTACCTTTTTGGGGCTTTTAAAATCCCTTCTGCTGTGTTTTTCAGTGTTTTTATGAGTGAAGGACATACATTGGGTTGTTAGGTGTATTGTGTCCAAATTTGGTGTCAATTCCCCCAGTGGTTTTTGAGTTTTGTTAATCCCACAAACAAACATTATATTTTTATTTACATAGATACGAGGTGAAAGGGTAGAACAGCTGAGGCTGAGGGGTTGCAGTTCAAATGCATAGAGGAGCTGCTTGGATTTTGTAAATTTGGGGGTTTGAGTCTCATTTAAAAGAGAGGGAAGATGGGTATTCATAATGTCAATAATAATAATAATAATAATAATAATAATAATAGAAGACCTGGTGATGGTTCTCGAATGGAACTCTGAAGAAGGAGTCAGAAGGCCCGATTCTTGCAGCCCAGGAACAAGCCATCAGAACCAATGCCATTAAGGCCAGGATTGAAAAATCAGTGGATAACCCAAAATGCAGACCGTGCAAGGAAGCTGATGGAACCATGGATCATCTCCTCAGCTGCTGCAAGAAAATAACATAGACGGACTACAAACAGAGGCACAACTCTGTGGTCCAAATAATTCATTGGAACTTATGTCACAAGTACCACCTGCCAGCAGTAAAGAATTGGTGGGATCATAAACCTGCAAAGGGAGTGGAGAATGAACACGCAAAAATACTGTGGGACTTTTGGATCCAGACTGACAAAGTTTTGGAACACAATACACCAGACATCATGATTGTGGAAAAGAAAAAAGTTTGGATTATTGATGTCGCCATACCTGGTGAGAGTCGCATTGACGAAAAGCAACAGGAAAAACTCAGCCGTGATCAGGACCTCAAAATCGAACTGCAAAGGCTCTGGCATAAACCAGTCCAGGTGGTCCCAGTGGTCATCGGCACACTGATGGCCGTGCTAAAAGATCTCAGCTGGCATTTGGAAACAGTAAACATTGGCAAAATCACGATCTGTCAACTGCAAAAGGCCACCTGACTTGAATCTGTGCGCATCATTCAAAAATACTTCACACAGTCCTAGACGCTTGGGAAGTGTTTGACTTGTGATTTTGCTGTGTCATGGTGTTTTTTTGTGTCAGTATAATAATAATAATAATAATAATAATAATAATTTTAAAAATTACAGATTTGGCAAAAGCTCTAAGATGTATGTTTGTTTATTTCCTCCTTCAACTTTCCTACGGTTCCCTTTGCAAGAGGATGCAAATTATTTTGAAATTAGGTAGTAGCGCTGGTACCTCGTCTTGAGTCACACAGAGAGGCGGGAAATAAATGATTTATTAATAAACACATTATTAATTATTATCATTAATAAAGAGATTGTGTATGAATACATTATGATGATGATAATGTATTGTACAACACCTCCCTTCTCAATAGAGGAAATAGCATTTCCTATTATTACAGCCCTTCAGAGAAGTCTACAGAAACGGTTGTTGTTGTTGTGTGCCTTCACATCATTTCCAGCTTATGGGCAACA
Source organism: Anolis sagrei (assembly GCF_037176765.1). Taxonomy (NCBI): domain Eukaryota; kingdom Metazoa; phylum Chordata; class Lepidosauria; order Squamata; family Anolidae; genus Anolis; species Anolis sagrei. The sequence goes on along the minus strand of NC_090026.1, from coordinate 129,709,829 downwards.
CTAAGAGTTTCCTTGAGGCTGGGAGCGTGTGATTTGCTTAAAATCAACCAAAGGGTTTCCATGTTCTACAAAAAATAACTTGTAGGCTCATATACAGGATTTGACCTTGATTCCTAGTAAGCCCCTTTTAACTCATAGGAATGTTTTATCATTTTTATTGTTAATGCTGTTTACTTGTGTTTTGGTTTATCTTGTTTGTCTGTATATTGATTTGTGTATTATTATTTGCCCTGAGTCCCTTGAGAGATGGGGTGGGGTACAAATAAAGTTGGTTGTTGTTGTTGTTGTTTTGGTTTCCCCCCCTGAAAAGCTGCAGGCTAGAATGTCCAGATTCAGAGTGTGGGGAAAAGTGCCTTTTGAACTAACACTCCCAGAATCCACCAAGTTGGGGATTCTGGGGGTGTCAATCCAAAATGAAGAACCTTCCCCAAGCCTGAAAGAACTGCCAAGGAATTCCAGGTAGTATAAGTTATATTTTAGGAGGATAGAATTCCTGAGATCTCCATGAATCAAACACACACACACATTGTGTTTTAAAGAGGGGGTAAAACATCAAAATGACTTATTTTCTCACTTTCATCCTCTCCATGTTCTGGTCCAAAATCTGAGTGATGAGAAAATCCCAGGGAGCTCTTTCATTTTTTGGAAGCTCCAGAAAGGAAATGTGCAAAATGCATTTGTCATCTGTTGGGGATCCTTTGAACGGATTTTCCTGTTTTTTGGCAGAGGGTTGGACTGAATGACCCATGAGGTCTCTTCCAACTTTATGATTCTATGATGAGGTCCAACCCACTTCTGCCAGAGAGGTCCAGGCTTCCAAGATTGCATGAAGACCCGATCCCCAATCAAAAAGACGTGAACAGGAGCATCCAAAGGGATAGGAAGATGGGACAGTAGATACTTGTTTAAAGAAGAGAGAATAGAGGTGAGAGAAGATAATCTTTCCCTAATACTATCGGACCCTGTCTCGTGCAGATGGGCAGCTTTCAGAGGAACCTGTGAGGAAGGAAAAGGTCTACCATATAAAATTTCAAAAGGACTCAGCTTCAGCCCCTAATCCTAGTCAAGGCGAGGGGTGGGGGGGGGGGTGTCTCTGGCTACGGCAGGTTCGTTTCCTGGCAAAGTTTTACTAACTGTCTCTTGATGGTCTGATTCATTCTCTCCACCTACTCACTGGCCTTCAGATGCCAGCTGGTATGCCATCTGATCTTGAGGGCTGTGGAGATCTGTTCGATCGTGGAGATGAAAGAGGCCCCATTGTCCAAAGAGATGCAGATGGGCAGTCCACAAACACCAACAAGTACATGAGCTTCTTACTAGCTGGCAGTTTGGCGAAGTCCACCTGCCATACCTGGTCTGGCTGCAGCTCAGTTCTGGCCGCCTCTGGGTCTTTAGGTTGTTCTTAAGGCACAGCAGGCAGCAACGACAAGCTCAGATGGACTCCTGGACCATGTGAGGACCATTGAAGAGGGTCGTCAAGTGTTCAACCATTGCATAATGACCCCAGTGGGTGCTCTTGTGGAGTCGATGGGCGACTTCTCGCATCAGAGGGTCCGTGAGCAGTAGACGACCATGACCATCCTTCCACCAGCCCCCCTCCTGTGTTAGACCCTACTTGTGAGCTAAGTCGTCATCCAGTGTCCCGTACACCACATTCATCTTGACCTTTTGGGCTAGGTAGTGAATGGAATAGACATGCCGCATTATCACGGGGTGTCTGCACCCTACACCACTGGAGAAATTACACTGTTTAGCCGATATTGCACCACCTGACATCTGCCGGGAAGTAGCAGCCAATAGTTAAAGGACCAAGGCAGTGACATCTTCATCTCATCCCTTGTTTGGGTATCAGCCAGCGCGTCAATGACTTAAATCAAGAAATAGTTTTCTAAGATCTATAGAGACACTCGCTGGAACACCTCAGCAAGCGAGAGTCCAAAAGTGGCAGGCTCAAACCCAGAACCTCAACCAATGGCTGATACCAAATGAGAGACTCCCCCCTGGGCACACAGAAGTCTGGGCGACTTGGAATGCGCTGAACAGACTGCACTCTGGCACCATGAGATGCAGAGCCATCCTTAAGAAATGGGGCCATAAAGTGGAATCCACGACATGCGAGTGCAGAGAAGCGCAAACCACAGACCACCTGCTGCAATGCAACCTGAGCCCTGCCACATGCACAAGGGAGGACCTTCTTGTGGCAACACCAGAGGCACTCCAAGTGGCCAGATACTGGTCAAAGGCCATTTAATCAACTACCAATCTCACAAATTTTGCATTTTGTCTGTTTGCTTGCTTTGTTTCTGTTAGAAATGTAATATAATTGACTGGTTGCCCTGACACGATAAATAAATAAAATACTTTCTGGATGGTGTGTTCATCAATAGTCGAGTGGGATTGTCTTGGAATTGGAGCTGTTTGCACCGAAATCTGACCACAATGGAATGGATGATGCCAGTTCTTGACTCCCATCATATGATGGCGAATCCCCACCATAAATTTCTTTCATCTCATCGAACGTCTCCTTGGGTGTGCGGCCTTTCAAGGAAAGGAACTTGAGGACTGTGCTGTATTCCACTGGGTTTATTATCAAACCTCACACCACGTCAGCATCTGTACAACCAAGACCATTATCAATTCTGAGTTGTAAATTGGCGCATAAACTAGAGAGACTTATATCATGACACATGTGCAGTTTCAGCGTCCTGTGATAAATAGAAGTGGGTCAGGGGAAATCTTTAATGAACGCCCCTCGTACCTTGCCAGATAATTTAAAGGCATGTGTTTGTGCGTGAGTGTGTGTGTCCTTCAGATGTCCTGGCACTATATAGGACTTCATAGATCATCACAGCACTTGGGACTGTGCCCTTGAATTGAATGCCTCCTTCTGTGGCCTTTTACCATTGCATTGACTAAGTGGCAGCGCTTTGATAGAATGGTAATTTCCTTTCTTTTTGTTTGACTCCGCGTCTTCTGCTAGAATTGTGCAACCTTGGTCTTTCACTTCAGAAGCCTGCCTCCATTTTGCCCCAACTTACCTGCCTGTGTTCCTGTAGCAGAGGGAACGGATGCTTTATTGATTTGGAGCGCTGAGGGGTATTTGGGTTTTTGAAGCCCTGTCCCTTGCCTCTTTGTTTTTTTTCTTTTCCCTGTGTGCCTGGAGCCATAATATTCCGGCTACGACTTCCATCATTTCCATAGCAACCCTCAGCGGAAGATTATGGCTTCAATGACTTCAATGAGGAGTGAGCGGCGGCTTTAGAATTCGCTCCCGGGCAAGATGGGGAAAACAGTGGAAGAGATAAGCACATTTGCTCCGTGTAGGATGTCAGAAAGATCTTTAAATCCTGCATGTCCTGACAAGAGGACTGTGAGAGGAAAGTGGGCGTTTTCCCGTCTCTTCTTGCAAGCGTATTCCTGCAGAAATTGGGAAGCAAAATACACACTCACTGGGGTTAAGGGCACAGGGAGCCCTGCTAAAGTGAACATTGCAAACAATAAAATTGCTTTGTTTATTTATTTATTGTGTCAGTAGCAACCAGGCAGTTGTATTACATTTTTAACAATTTTTTTAACAAACAGACAAATAGAGTTTGCAAGCCTGGTAGTTGATTAAATGTCCTTTGACCAGTATCTGGTCCCTTGGAGTGCCTCTGGTGTTGCCGCAAGAAGGTCCTCCATTGTGCATGTGGCTGGGCTCAGGTTGCATTGCAGCAGGTGGTCAGTGGTTTGCTCTTCTCCGCACTCGCATGTCATGGATTCCACTTTGTGGCCCTATTTCTTAAGATTGGCTCAGCATCTCGTGGTGCCAGAGCGCAGTGTCATACAGTATCTTGTCTTGGTTGCGGCCACCTATTCAAGTATTGGACCCCCTGGTGACGCAATGGGTTAAACCCTTGTGCTATCAGGACTGAAGACTGACAGGTTGCAGGTTCGAATCTGGGGAGATTGCGGATGAGCTCCCTCTGTTAGCTCCAGCTCCCCATGCGGGGACATGAGAGAAGTCTCCCACAAAGATGATAAAACATCAAAACATCTGGCAGAGGACCATCGCTTCAATGCTGGTGGTCTTTGCTTCTTCCAGCACGGTGACATTTGTCTGCTTGTCCTCTGGGCAACGTCCTTGCAGACGGCCAATTCTCTCACACCAGAAGTGACTTTAGTCTCAAGTCACTCCTGATATGAAAAAAAAAATCAAGTATTATCCAGGGCTGACCCTGCTTAGAGTCCAAGGTGAAGCAGAGTATGCCTAGGTTTACTCAAACATGTGGGTTGCAATGGAAATGATGGAAGTGGCAGTCCAGAAAATTGTTCTAGAATTAAACCTTTAGTTTTTTAAAAAACCTGCTGCCCAATAATGCAATTCAGACTGGTAGTTTGAGCATCACTGTTTTGGAGGATTGATTCAATTACATAAAAAAGGTTCCCTCTTATGCCGCCCTTCTATAGGGCATCTGCTGGGTCTTTCTCCTGACTCTGGCCTGTTGCTTGATTTGAACCCGGTCGAGGAACGGCGATAATGAAAGTATAGCAACTGAAAAGCACAACCGCTCTGCACGTCCCGTTTGCCACCGCAGAGCTCATTCATTTCCCCCTTGCTGCGTCTTGCCTTTACAATTTCTTTTGCTCGGGCAACTCACAGCGGAAAATTGCAGGGAAAGAGAGCACTTTAGGAGCGAAATAAGATTTAAGCCCAAGCACCGAAGGGTTGCAGGTGCAGCGTGGACACCATTGATGTGCAGTTTTTGTGGCCTGCCTTGTATATGCCTTTTCCTTTCCAATCAACAAAACTCCAGGCCTGATGCAGTCTTTTATTTACTTTAGTGGTTCCCAACCTTTTTTTAAACCAGGGACCACTTTCCAACATTAGTACCGAAAGGGTTACCAATACGTTTTTTCTCAACTTTAGATTCGATTTGTTTATTAAGGGAGGTGATTCAGAAAATTGCATTGGATAGACCACATCAGCTCTAGTTTCTGATACAGAACATATGCCATCCAGTTGTTGGCATCTACTTGCCCACAGAAAACCTTATTTAATAAGCCTCGGCAGGCCTGTAGCGAGAGGGTGGTTTTAGGGGTTCAAACCCCCCCTGAAATGTTTCAGATTTTTTTTTTAAAAAACTGGTTTACTCATGAATTTTAACTGGTTAACCAAATCCCCATGTTAAGTCTATGAGATGCAAAAAATTAAGAGTCCCTCCAGAACTGCAAGCACGATCTCAAGCAAATATTGACAATTTATTCACACTGTCATTACTTGCAGCAATAGCTGATGTAGCGAAGCAACTAAGTTGGGAGTGTGCATGTTGAATGCTCTCATTAAGGAGGCCAGACTTGGTGGAGGTGGTTGACAGGGACGGAGCTGCAGGCTATGGAAGGCTGCTCTGCCCCCTGCTGTGCTCTTTGCTTCAGCGTGAGCTAGGAGGCAGGTTTCAACCCTCCCCCCCGGCCGAAAATTTCAACACTCCCCCTCCCCCCGAAAATTTCAACTCCTCCCGAAATTTTTTTCTGGCTACGGCCCTGAGCCTCGGCACTATTTATTTATTATTTATTTATTTACAGTATTTGTATACCGCCCCTCTCAGTCTTCCGGCGACTTGAGGTGATTTACAATTTACAATGTCCAATCTTGTAGTTGATTCCATTCTTTTGTCCGTTACTCAGAATTTGCAAATGCCTGCTCGAATAGCCATGTCTTGAATGCTAAAAATGAAGAAGCCGATCTAATCTCCATAGGAAGGGCGTTCCATAGCTGAGGGGCCACTACTGAGAAGGCCTTGTCTCTCATCCCTGCCAACCGTGCTTGTAATGATGGCGGGACTGAGAGCAGGGCCTCTCCAGATGATCTTAAGGTCCTTGAAGGTTCATAAGGGGAGATGCGTTCGGACAGGTAAGTTGGGCCAGAACCGTTTAGGGCTTTATAGGCCAAGGCCAGCACTTTGAATTGTGCCCAGTAGCAGACTGGCAGCCAATGGAGCTGGCGCAACAGGGGGGTTGTATGCTCCCTGAGGATTTCACGAGACCAGTCACTGTTGTTGCAACTGTGTAGTAACAGTGAGCCCATGGACCATATTTTAGTTCTTCTGGACCATTGGTGGTCCATGGACCACAGTTGGGAACCACCTATTTACACGAATTCTCCATCTCTTCTCTCACCAGAACAAAGAGGATGGTGCACCTGAGGCCAAACAGTCCAGAAACGACAACGAAGAGGAAGAGGCACCAAAACACAAGTAGGTTTCTGACTATTCTCTACAGCTGGGATAGGGGTGGGAATCTTCACAAATGTCATTCTTGCAGGCAACAATGAATATTTTTATTATTTATTATTTGCATTATTTCTACCCCGCTCATATCAGCCCGAAGGCGACTCAGAGCGGCTGAGAATGGATTCAAAACTCTCTTTTTATCCAAGAGAGTTTTGAATCCATTCTGTTTGGAACATTGAGTTTGGAACTCATGATTTCCCCTCCAAAAGCCTGAATGTGGCTTTTTATTTGCACAGAAAATGTCATTTAATGGACCAAAAGTTACATTTCCCTCACAGGAAACTTGGTTTCTGCACCAAAAATGGCATTTTATGCATGTTTTTCTCCCTCACATGGAATAAATCCTAAGCATAGCCTGATTTGAGGAACGCATATTTTCAGCTAGCATATTTACCTATATTCCTGCCATCCCTAATCCAGCCTAGCTCCATACAAATTTGCGGCTGCAAATCTGGAGCCAAGTTTTGGTCTGAGGAAGGAAAAACCAGCTTGTTTATAAGGAGGAAATTAGCTCTTCCTGTTAACGAGGCAACAAGGAAAATGAGCTGCGACATGTCATGTTACGTGATCCCAAAGGTGGTGAATAATGAATGCCCTGGATATTGTCTTCCTTGTTCTCTGCTGATCAGGGCGAAATGTGGAGCACGCAATGAAAATGAGGACCCCAAGTGGCTGGCCATTGTCTTCTTCTCAGCATAAGGAATAAGAGGGAATAGAAGGCATGCTCATTGAGTCTGAAGATGACTCCACATTGGGAGGGATAGCTAAGGCCCCAGAGGACAGGGTCAGAATTCAGAATGACCTCAAGATTGGAGAAGACTAGCAAAAAGAATTTTTGAAATTAAAGGGACTACACTTGGGAAATGAAAATGAAATGCAGAGATACAGGATGGGTGACACTTGGGTTGAAAACAGGCCATGATAAAAAAGGATCTAGGGGTCCTAGCAGACCACAAGCTGAAGATGAATCAACAGTGTGATATGGCAGCTAAAAAACACCAATGTGATTCTACTTACTTAGGCGATCCCTCGTAGTCCGAGGTTGATGGTCCTCCCAAGTGTAGTATCCTGGCGGTGGGTCCGTAGGTGACTGTGGAGTCCTATTCTTGATCTGCTCCCGCAGTGGGGGCATCAGTTTCCAGTGGAAGGCGGTCCCAGTCGCGGTTGGCTTGATGCGCCTTCCTCTTGGCACGTTTCTCTCTTTCGTCCTCCATTCATGCCTCTTCAGATTCTACAGCACTGCTGGTCACAACTGACCTCTAGCTGGAGTGCTCAAGGGCCAGGGCTTCCCAGTTCTCAGTGTCTATGCCAGAGTTTTTAAGCTTGGCTTTGAACCCATCTTTAAATCTCTTTCCCTGTCCCCACACATTCCGTTTTCCAGTCTTGAGTTCGGAGTAGAGCAACTGCTTTGGGAGACGGTGGTCGGGCATCCGGACAACAAGGCCGGTCCAGCGGAGTTGATGGTGGAGGACCTGCCCACCAACATTCCGTTTTCCATTCTTGAGTTTGGAATAGAGCAACTGCTTTGGGAGATGGTGGTCGGGCATCCGGACAACATGGCCAGTCCAACGGGGTTGATGGCAGAGGACCATTGCTTAAATGCTGGTGGTCTTTGCTTCTTCCAGCACGCTGACATTTGTCCTCCTGTCTTCCAAAGAGATTTGCAGGATTTTCCAGAGGCAGCACTGATGGAATCGTTCCAGGAGTTGCATGTGATGTCTGTAGATTGTCCAGGTTTCGCTGGCGTATAGCAGGGTTGGGAGGACAATAGCTTTATAAACAAGCACTTTGGTCTCCCTACGGATGTCCCGGTCCTCAAACACTGACTGCTTCATTCAGAAAAATGCTGCACTCGCAGAGCTCAGGCGGTATTGAATTTCAATGTCAATGTTGACTTTGGTGGAGAGGTGGCTGCCAAGGGAGTGGAAATGGTCCACGTTTTCTAATGTTACGCCATAAGCTGTATCTCTGGCATTGGAGAGGGATGGCTGGTGACTGCTGGAAGAGCATTTTGGTTTTCTCGATGTTCAATGACAGACCGAGCTTCCGCGAAGGTGTTTAGAGTGGCTTGTAGGTCTTCTTCTGAAGACCTACTGAAGTTCTATAACAGATGTTCTTGAAACCTTGGTTTTGGCATTCAGTGGGAGGCCATAGTTCTACTCTATACTGCTTTGGTCAGGCCTGGCCTGGAATAACCCTGTGTTTGATTCTGGGCAAAACAATTCAAGAAGGAGATGGACCAGAAGGAAGGTGTCCAAAGAAGGGTGGCCAAAGTGGCCAAAGCTCTGGAAACCATTAATCCCCTCTGAAAATTAGGGAGCTGGGGATGTTTAACTTGGAGAAGAGAAGGCTGAGGGAAGTGTTTTAAGTTTGTTTTTTTGTTTTTTTGAAAGGGTGTCTCATTGAGGAGGGGACCAGCTTGTTTTCTGCTTCTCTGGATATTAGCACATGGTGCAGTGGATCCAAACAGCAGGAAATGAGATGCCACCTAAAAATTGGGGAAAACGTCTTGACAGTAATATCTGTTCAGTAGTGGAATCTGCTTCTATCTGGTGAAATTTTCTTCTCCTGAGGTGTTTTTAACAGTAGCTGAATGGCCATCTGTTGGGAGTGCTTGGAGTGTGTCTTCTTGCATGGAAGAATGGGTTGGACTAGATAGACCTTGGGGTCTCTTCCAGCTCTAGGATCTATGAACCCCTCTGGCTGGGACTGCTGAGGGATTCTTCTCTGTAGAAGCCAAGCATCATCCTCTTTCTTCCACCAGTGCTTCTCTATAGCAGTGCAAAGCTTTTCCAAGCGTGGCCCTATTAGTTCTAGGCTGCATCCCGATAATGGAGCATTCCTACCATGACATGCTTTGAAGATGAGTTGCAGATAAAATCTCACAGCTGTCTTGACCTTAAGTGTGCCTTGATGTCAGCCATTGTTGTTATGGTTGACTGGGGATGTGGGGCAACATCTCCTAATGGTTTGGACCATGAATGAGATGCTTCTTGTGATCAGTTTTATGTATGGAGATGGGCCATTAAACTGGAAGTGAAAGGATTGGTGGTCCTCCTGGTGGCCAATTTGGAAGAAGGTCTTCCAATTTGGAAGAAGGTCATCTTCTTGATGAGTTTTATGACTGTCAGTCTTGAATCTGCTCTCTTTGGGGAAGCTAAGAGAGACCCACATGGTGGCTGATCAGCTAAGACGGCCATGATTGCATAGACTTGCTCATGTGTGGATTTGGGGCAGAAAACTGCTTGTTTGTGCCGGTGTGCAAATTTTGCAAGAAGATAAGATTTCAGAAGTCTTCAGCCTCCTTCACCATTATATCCTGGTTGAAAAGAATTGGAGGCATTGCTTTGTAGGGCTTGTCCAGGCAAGATCTACAATGAGGTATCATGTAGTTGAGGAGGCATCCATCTTGTTTGTTGCTGCTCTGGGGACAATGACACAACGGAACAGCGGCTTACAGAAAATTACAGAAAAAGAGATGCCACCTAAATATGAGGAAGTACTTCCTGATGGTTAGAGGTATTTGGCAGGAGAATATTTTTCCTGGGAATCCAAACAGTTTTCTTCTCTGGAGGCTTTGAAATAGAGGTCATCTGCTGGGATTATTTCAATGTTATGTTCCTGCGAGGCAGAATTGAATTGGATTGGATGAGCTCTCCACAATTCCCTGGAGACTTCTGCTTCTCCACTTAAACACTGTAAGGGATATTACAAGGCTCTGGTTGTCTTTCCAGCACCTAAATGGCTCCTTCAAAAGGTCACCAAGTGGTTTGCAAATCGTGTGTGCTAATGTTCCTGTAGTTATCTTTCTGGCATTCCTGTAAAGCTTTGGAGACTCTTATCACAGGTCTGGCATTAGTAACTGGCTGACGCTCAGTCCAGATAAGACAGGTTTTGATGTGGAGGCAGGGAGAGTGAGGTGGAAAGCATGCCACGAGTGGGGTCACACTCCTTCTGAAGGACTTCTTTGATGCTCTGGGTCTGGTTCAGTTGCCTGTTGACATCCCTTTCCAGTCAGTCTGCCCTCTCTTCTGGGTACATGGGATAGAATCGTACCCAGTGGGAGGAGACCCCAAGAACTATCCAGTCTAACCACTTTCTACCAGAGTTTGCTTTTCTAATGGGTTCTGTAGTCACATCTCAATTAGGTTCTTGGGGCCTGTTTTGAAGGCATAGCACTGGTTTTTGAGCCTTGTTTTGCTTCAGAAACTTGCCTAGGTATCTCCCAGCACTTAGGGTCTGTGTGAGTGCCTAATGGACTTTGGAGAGCCACAGACCTTGAGGAAGAGTTGGGCTCCACATCCACCTAGAAGAAGGTCTTGGAGAGCCACCTCACCATGTTTTGGCCTCCTTTGGGCTTTTGCCTGAAGGAAGCATGTTTTTATCAACAGGGAGTGGTCTGGAAGGCCATTTCCGATTAGAAAAATAGTCTCTCCAGGACCTAAAATAGACTGGAAGTGAAAGGCTTCCAGTATCTCAAAGAAGACTGCCTTTTCTAGATGTCCTAGTCATCCGTAAGCCAGATCAGCAATTGGGTCACACTGTTTACAGAAAACCCACACACACACAGATAGATATCTACATAAAAACTCCAACCATCACCCAAGTCAAAAAAGAAGCACAATTAAAGCCTTGGCAGACGATGCAAATAGGATCTGCAAAGCCCACCTCCTCCAAGTTGAACTGAACCACCTCAACTGGGCTCACCAGGCCAATGGAGACTCCACCTCAGACATCAGAAGAGCGGCAAGACCGAGAAGAAGCCATGAGTGTAAAGATGAAGCTCCACCCAGAGGAAAAGTGTTCCTGCCATACATCAAGGGAACCACTGACCGCATAGGGAAGCTGATGAGGAAACACAACGTACAAACTATCTACAAACCCATCAAGAAAATCTAACAAATGCTCAGTTCAGCAAAGGACAAGAGGGATCCTCTCACCTCTGCAGGAGTCTGCCGTATACCATGCAGCTGTGGACAAGAAATCTCCATAGGGACCACCAAACACAGCAGCATTGCCCAGACACGAATCAAGGAACATGAAAGGCACTGTAGACTACTTCAGCCAGAGAAGTCAGCCATAGCAGAGCACCTGATGAACCAACCTGGACATAGTATATTATTTGAGAACACAGAAATTCTGGACCGCTCTCACAACCACTATGTCAGACTCCACAGAGAAGCCATTGAAATCCACAAGCATGTGGACAATTTCAACAGAAAGGAGGAAACCATGAAAATGAACAAAATCTGGCTACCAGCACAACAACAGAAAGGAAGCAGGCAGGGACATCTAATTACCTCTTAACAAAAGTTTGCTCTAGGCACTGTCAGGCCATTGTATGCTAATCAAGGTAATCAGTTGAAACATTCACCTCTAGCTCCAGCAGACAAGAGTCCTTTGTCCCATCCTGGTTATTCCACAGATATATAAACTCTTTTTCCTAGTTCCAACAGACCTCACTACCTCTGAGGATGCTTGGCATAGATGCAGGCGAAACATCAGGAGAAAATGCCTCTAGAACATGGCCCTATAGCCTGAAAAAACCTACAACAACCCAGTGATTCCTGCCATGAAAGCTTTCGTTTCTACAATATAGGTAAAGGTTAAGGTTGTCCCCTGGCATTAAGTCCAGTCATGTCTGACTCTGGGGTGTGGTGCTCATCTCCATTTCTAAGCCAAAGAGCCGGCATTGTCCGTAGACATCTCCAAGGTCATGTGGCTGGCATGACTGCATGGAGCGCCGTTACCTTCCCGTCGGAACGGTGCCTATTGATCTACTCACATTTGCATGTTTTCGAACTGCTAGGTTGGTAGAAGCTAGGGCTGACAGCGGAAGCTCTATCTCAAAGTAATTTTTGGAAGGCAATTCCTTTTCTGGGAAAAAATATAGTGTGGCTAGGTAAAATCACAAAAATGGGAGCGACATCTGATCCATGGAGTTCATTTCCCCCACTTTTGTTAAATCTAGATATCTCCTGTATGTTGGGTGTTTTTCTACTGTGTTTGCTTGTGATTTAGAGAGGCCTGGATCAACCTTTGGCCTTGGTGGTGATGGGTTTCTGGGATCTGAGGTCCAAATAAGTAACTTGAGGGAGAAGTCGCCAGTTAAGATATTGGATAGCATATCCTGCAGAGCTCAGTGTGTACAACATTTTGAAAAACAAATGGATTTGAAAGGCTGGGGTTTTGGAATTGTTAACATCTTTGGGAGACTAGCTGGGATGGGGCTCAGATTTCTGAGTTTGTTGATTTTTCTGGTGTTCTTTCTCGTAGCCCTGGGAACCGTGGGAAATACAAATATTCAGAGAGGGGATTGGATCGTTCAGTGCTGAACAGATCTTGGTGCCAAGCTAATTTCTAGAACTACAACTTTTTGGGTGCACCATTGACTGTGCTGGGTAGGGGATGGGGGGGTTTGGAATCTGAAAAGTACCTTTTCCCAGGATCTGGTGCGGAGTAGGAAGCTGGATTCTCCTCCCTCTTGTTTCCTGGATCATATGCTGTGTATCCCGTGAACTTTCCCAGGGGACATCTTGCCAGTAACAGCCGCTGCGAACTAATTGCTCATGGCACATTTGGGGGAGTGAGAGCATCGCGTCTAGTGTTTAATGAAACGGGTTGAGAGCTTTTCATTAGAAACGTAATAAGTTGCAAGGTCGAGTGGGAACCGGGAGTCGCCTAGAGAGCGTCCGTCCATTTCTGACGCTGCGGAACTCAACAAAAGCCTGGCGGGGAGGCCAATTTTTATTGTCGGAACAAAGGAAGACAAACCTTCCCTGGAGACAGACGCACAGGCTGTGTTATGTATGTATTGCCAGCCCTCCATATCCATGGATTTTGCCCTCTGTGGCTTGAAAATATTGCCATCCCCACCTCCACTATTTCTCTTAAAGCAAACCAAAATACCATAACCGATTAGAGTTTCAGGTCCAAACATAATTCATTTCAAAAGGGAGAAATGTTTGGTACTATTTATTAGGCATGGGTAACCACGGAAAAATTTGGTTCTAAACTCGTTTTGTTTTTAGGGGGCCCTTGCGTTTCGTTTTTTTTTTTAAGAATTCCGAAATTTTCCTTTTAAAAATTTCAAAATATACGAAATTTTGTAAAATTACGAATCGATTCGTTAATGGCGGACGCGATTGCGCAATATGCTAAAAAAAAAATCTCCAAATGGGACAGGGGGAACTTCTGAAGCTTCCCTCTCCCTCTGTTGTTGACTGTTGGTGTGAGAAAACAAACAACAACTATATTATATTATATTATTATAATATTATTATATTATATTGTTGTATATTATATTATTATAATATATTATATTATAATATTATTATATTATATATATTATATTATATTATATTATAATATACAATTATAATATAATATAATAATAATATAGTAATATAATATATAATAATATAATATAATATAATATAATTATTATAATATAATATAATATATATATATATTATAATATTATTATAATTGTATATTATATTATATTATATTTTATACTAGCTGTACCTGGCAACGCATTCCTGTGGCATAGAGTGAGGGTATGAAAAATAAAGTAATGAGAAATTTTGGGCAAGAAGGATGCCAGGAGAAAGAGGAGGGAGGGGGGAATGTGGGATTTGCCAGCTGGAAGGAAGGAAGGAAGGAAGGAAGGAAGGAAGGAAGGAAGGAAGGTAGCCCAGTGCAGCCCAGAGTGAGGCAAGAAGAAGCATGAGGAAAAAGGAGGGAAGCAGCAGAACAAAGGGACCGGAAGTGGGGTAAATGCGAGATTGTAAAACTTGCATCAGACATACGAAAATAATTACGAAATAAATACAAAATAATTACGAAATAATTATGAAAATTGGAAAAATTGTTTCGATTCTGAATTACTCCTCACACTATTCCTGCATGGCTCAATATTGGATCATAAGCTAATTTAAATACGAATTAATAATGAATAACGAAATTAACGAACTGGATCGCCCAAGCCTACTATTTATTTATTTAGAGCATTTATACCTCTTCCTTCTCAACCTGCAAAGAGGGACTCAGGACGGCTTCCAACAGGTAACTATTCAACACTAACACAATATAAACACATAACATAAAATACAATTAGCATACATTAAAAACAGTTATACATATACATTACAACAGTTTGCTGGTTCAAATCGTCATCCAAATCGGTCCATTGCGGTCCACTACAACCTTATCTTCACCAGTAAATTTTCTAAGTCTTCCAGCACAATTTGCAGTCTGTTCTGCAAATACTTGATCCCACAACTAGGATTTGGGTTTCTTCCAGAAGATCAGGAGGATGGGGCAGATATAATCTCACAAGGGAGGGAGAGACACAGTTGAGGGGCCACTACAGAGAAGGCCCTGTCCCTCGTCCCCACCAAATGCAACTGCGCTGGCAGTGGGAACGAGAGCAGGGCCTCGCCAGATGATCTTAAGGTCCTTGGTGGTATGAGGGTTGAATGAAAAGTAATGCCTCCACCTTCCTAACTCCTCAACAGATGGCAGTACTGGTATGTGGCAGATACTGGCTTGTTCAGTAGACTCTCCTCTATAGTTCCATTTCGGTGGGAAGCCTTAGCATTGAACGGTTGTGTTGTTAAAGTGCAAAGTATGGAACCCTGCGCAATTCGACTTAAGCAACGTGCAGTCATTGAATTCTTGACCGCAGAAGGTGTCACCCCAAAGGAGATTGATCAGCGAATGCAAGCTGTTTATAGTGATTGTGTTGATATGATTACTGTGTGTCGTTGGGTGAGTAAGTTTAAAGATGTTGAGGTGGGAACATCTGACTTGTGTGACAAACAAAGAGTTGGATGTCCTGTGACAGCAACCACCGAGTTTCACAAGCAAAAGGTTGACAGATTGATCCATGATGATCGTCGTTTCACTCAGAGAGAAATTTCAAGCATAATCAGCATTTCACAAGAACATGTGGGTCTAGCTGAAGCTTCCGAGCAGTCTTCAGAGGCAACCCCATGTAGAGTGCGTTGCAGTAATCTATTAGGGATAAGGGTACTACACTTAGGTAGAAAAAGGAAATGCATAGGATGGGTGACCCTTGGCTTGAAAACATGACACGTGAAAGGTTTTTAGCTTTCTAATTTCTCCACTTTCCCTTTCTAGGGAGCTGAAGTTGCGGAATTATACTCCCGAAGATGAAGAACTCAAGGGACGGATGGTGCCTCCGGCCAAGCCGGCCTCAGGTAAAGCCACACCCGGGATGGAGAGCTCTGCCAAAACGGAGCAGGGTTCAGTCTCACCTGGAAATGCTGAAACATTTGGAGCATAACTTACAGATTCCTCCAGATAGCACCTTGAGGGCATCTAAGGGCTTAGGCAGAGAGAAATGTGAGACAAAGGATTCTTGTCTGCTGGAGCTAGGTGTGAATGTGGACAATTTCAACAGAAAGGAGGAAACCATGAAAATGAACAAAATCTGGCTACCAGTATTAAAAAACTAAAATTGCAACAGCACAACAACATAGAGGAAGCAGGCAGGGACATCTAATTACCTCTCAACAAAAGTTTGCTCCAGGCACAGTCAGCCCATTGCATGCTAATCAAGGTGGTGAGTTGAAACATTCACACCTAGCTCCAGCAGACAAGAGTCCTTTGTCTCACCCTGGTCATTCCACAGATATATAAGCCCTTTTTCCTACTTCCAAGAGACCTCCCTACCTCTGAGGATGCTTGCCATAGATGCAGGCGAAACGTCAGGAGAGAATGCCTCTAGACCATGACCATACAGCCCGAAAAAACCTACAACTACCCAGTGATTCCGGCCATGAAAGCCTTCGACAATACATCAAATTCAGTTAATCTAATTTAATTAGATTTCTAGTTAATCTAGAAATCTAATCTGAGTTCTACAATCAACAACTTGGTCCAAAGCCTGTCTGTAGTCCATTTACCATAGCATTGTCATCATTTATCAACCTACTATCCAAATGCCTAGTCCCATAGCCACGTTTTCAACTTTTTCCTGAAGGACAGGAGGGAAGCAGTTGACCTAATTTCGCTGGGGAGCGAGTTCCACAGGTGATGTGGGGGGGGGGGGGGCAACACTGAGAAGGCCCTGTCTCTTGTCCCCACCAAGCGCGTTTGCGACAGAGGTGGGATTGAGAGCAGGGTCTCCCCGGAAGATCGTAAGCTTTGTGGTGGGTCTTAGGGGGATATGCGTTTGGACAAGTAAGCTGGGCCGGAACCATAGAAGGCTTTATAGGTCAAGACCAGCACTTTGAATTGTGCTTGGAACTGGACCAGCAGCCAGTGGAGCTGACATAACAGGGAGGTGATATGTTCCCTATATGCCGCTCCAGTAAGTAATCCAGCTGCCGCTCGTTGGACTAGTTGAAGTTTCCAAACAGTCTTCAAAGGCAACCCTACGTAGAGCATGTTTCAGTAATCAATTCAGGATGTAACAAGAGCATGGACCACTGTGGCCAGATCAGACTTCCCAAGGTACGGGCTTTGGCATGAGTGTCAGGAAGGAGAGACATACTTCAATGGCCCTCCCATAGTCCCAGCCTGGGGTTTCCCCGCTATTTCTTTGCTGATTTCAACCTGCAGGTAAAGTTTCCTTGTCTCTTTCTGCCCTCCAGTGGAAGACAAGGTGAAGGACCAGCTGGAAGCAGCCAAGCCTGAACCCATCATTGAAGAAGTGGTAGGTGGCTCCCTGCCTTTCCTATGCATATTAGTGGGAGATCTTTTCATGATATTATTTTGGAATTTTTTTGGTGTCAGGAGTGTCTTGAGAAACCTCAAGTCACTTCTGGTGTGAGAGGATTGACCATCTGCAAGGATAACGCCCAGGGACGGCTGTATGTTTTACCATCCTATGGGAGGCTTCTCTTATGTCCCAGCATGAGAAGCTGGAGCTGACAGATGGGAGCTCACCGCAGTCACCAGATTTATAATAACAAAAACAACAGTGGGAACAACAAAAACAACAATTTATTTGTTACTTACCTCTTGTGGTAGCTTGAGGCAGGGTACAACCTAGTTAAAATACATCAATAAAACAAGGGATCATAAAAAACATACATTACAAACAGACCAGTGTTTAAAACTCCAGTATTAATAATATGTAAATTGAAAAGTGATAGTTTCCTGATAGGCCTACAGGAAAATTACCCCAGACTTTTATGTTGCCTTGGTGGTTTGGGTCATCTGGAGTGATTTCCAGATTATTTTATATTTGATTTTGTTTCTTTTTTTGGAAGAATCTGGGAACTTTGAGTGGATTTTGGGAGGAATGTGGGAAAAGGACACGTGGGGCGAATGCATTCATGAAACTACAGTGTTCCAGCCCTTAAATGAAACTCTTGGGCCTGCTTTGTCACATACATAATTGGGAGTTGTTAGGAAAGGATTAGTATCCTGCTATATTATTGTTATCGTTATCTTCCTCCTCCTCCTCCTCCTCCTCCTCCTCCTCCTCCTCCTCCTCCTCCTCCTCCTCTTCTTCTTCTTCTTCTCCTCCTTCTTCTCTTTCTCTTTCTCCTTCTTCTCTTCCTCCTCCTCCTCCTCTTCTTCTTCTCCTTCTCTTTCTCCTTCTTCTCTTCCTCCTCCTCTTCTTCTTCTTCTTCTTCTTCTTCTTATTTTTCTCCTTCTTCTCTTCCTCCTCCTCCTCTTCCTTCTTCAATAATAATAATAATAATAATTTGCTTCCTCTATTCCTAGGATTTGGCAAACCTTGCACCTAGAAAACCTGATTGGTAAGTATAGCAGTAATCTATATAAATAAAAATGTAATGTTCATTTGTGGGTTTCACATAACCCCAAAACCACTGGACGAATTGACACCAAATTTGGACACAAGACACCTCTCAGGCCAACAAGTGACCATCACTCATAAAAACACTGAAAAACACAGCAGAAGAGACTTAAAAAGCCAAAAAAATTACATTACAATGCATGCACAAAACCACACACACACATATATATACACACACACAAACAAACACATATACACATACACACAAATATATACACATAGATAACACACAAAACACATATACAGAGACTGGGCAACTAGCCGTCCACCGCGGCTAACAGTGGGAGCTCACCCAGTCCCACAGATTAGAACTGCCAAACTGGGCAAGTTCAGCAGTTCAGCAGCACAAAGGTTTAACCCATTGCACCACTGCAAAACACCTGGGAGTCTTTTATTCTCTCTTTTTTAAAAGAATTAATACAATTAATTAAGGATTTCCTAGGGAAGGTGCAGCCGATTAATATGCAATTAATAAGGCTTTGGAGGGATTGCAGGAATTAGTGAGCCTCAGGAGAGATTGCAAAACAGTGGTTTGGTTTTCTGCCTGTTCAACTACAATTTCCAACTGATGGTGATGTTAAGGTGGGTTTTGGGGGCAAGATTAGTTCAGAGGGAGTTTACCTTTGCCTTCCCCTTACCTGGGATCACCCAGTTTCAATTTCCTCCTCTTCCTTTGCAGGGATTTGAAGCGAGACGTAGCCAAAAAGCTGGAGAAACTAGAGAAGCGGACACAGCGGGCAATCGCCGAGCTAATACGTGAGTGATGCGCTGGCAGATGGAAAGGTTGCGCTTTTACATTTGGTCAATGCCCACCAAACCCTTCTAATGTTTTCTGTTGGTCATGGGAGTCCTGTCTGCCATATTTGGTTCAATTCCATCATTGGTGGAGTTCAGAATGCTCATTGATTATAGGTCAACTATAAATCCCAGGAACTACAACTCCCAAATGACAAAATCAATTTTTTTGAGTGATGGTCACTCCTTGGGTTAGTAGGTATCTTGTGGCCAAATTTGACTGCAATTTGTCCAGTGGTTTTTGAGTTATGTTAATCCCACAAACGAACATTACGTTTTTATTTATATAGATAAATCACTTTCAGACTTTGTGTATGACGTGGATATGAAATGTGAATGCATTCTGTATTTATTTAGGCTTAAATTCCATCTCAAAGGTATGTGCAAATGTAGTTATTCCAGTCTGGAAGGGGGGAAAAACCCTCAAAATCCCAAACTGGACCCAAGTATTTTGGATAAAGGATACTCCACCTATACTACAGTCAAAGGCTATGAAAAATGTCAGACTTCTGAGGCTGGATCTACACTGCCATATAATGCAGTTTCAGAGTGCAGTTGAACTCCATTGAACTGGATTATGTGGCAAGTTAGATCAGGCCTGGCCAAACTTTTTGCCCTCCAGTTGTTTTGGACTCTTAACTTCCTACCGGTTGTTAGGAATTGTGGGAGCTGAAGTTCAAAACACCTGGAAGGACAGCTGAAGTTTGCCCATACCTGCTCTCACTGCCTACTTACTTAGGCAATCCCTCGTAGTCCGAGGATGATGGTCCTCCAAGTGTAGTATCCTGGCGGTGGTGACTGTGACTGTGACTGTGGAGCCCTATTCTTGATCTGCCACACAGTGAGGGCATCGGTTTCCAGGTGGAGGGTGGTCCTGGTCAGGGTTGGCTTGATGTGTCTTCCTCTTGGCACATTTCTCTCTTTTGCCCTCAAATCATGCCTCCTCAAATTCTACAGCACTGCTGGTCACAGCTGACCTCCAGCTGGAGTGATCAAGGGCCACGGCTTCCCAGTTCTCAGTGTCTATGCCAGAGTTTTTAAGGCTGGCTTTGATCCTGTCTTTTAATCTCTTTTCCTGTCCATCAACATTCCGTTTTCCGTTCTTGAGTTCGGAGTAGAGCAACTGCTTTGGGAGACGGTGGTCAGGCATCCAGACAACGTAGCCGGTCCAGTGGAGTTGATGGCGGAGGACCATCACCTCAGTGCTGGTGGTCTTTGCTTCTTCCAGCGCGCTGACATTTGTCCGCTTGTCTTCCCAAGAGATTTGCAGGACTTTTCGGAGGCAGCGCTGATGGAATCATTCCAGGAGTTGCATGTGGCGTTTGTAGACTGTCCACGACTCGCAGGCATATAGCAGAGTTGGGAGGACAATAGCTTTATAAACAAGCACCTTGGTATCCCTATGGATGTCCCGGTCCTCAAACACTCTGCTTCATTCAGAAAAATGCTGCACTTGCAGAGCTCAGGCGGTGTTGAATTTCAGTGTCGATGTTGACTTTGGTGGAGAGGTGTCTGCCAAGGGAGCAGAAATGGTCAACATTTTCTAATGTTACGCCATTAAGCTGTATCTCTGGCATTTGAGAGGGGTTGGCCGGTGACTGCTGAAAGAGCAGGGATGGAAGCTTGCATATCTAGCATATACTTTCCAGTGCTTGCACAGGGCTAAAATGGTGCCGTAACAATGTGCCTTTCTCTTCTAGGAGAAAGGCTAAGAGGCCAAGAGGAGAACCTGGCATCGGCGGTCGAGACTGCAAAACAAGAGGACAGTGATTCGGACTGAAATGCTCTTGTGTGTGGTTCAGGCGGTCTGCGAAGACACATCCTTCACCTTTTTGGACATATAGGATGCAAATCCACAAGACAATGCAGCGTTGGACACAAAGGAATTTCTCCATATATGTGGGATGAGCCATTGCAGAGAAGAATTAAGAGGAAAGGGAAGAGGTGAATTGCAGTCACGTGCAGACCTGTCTCCATGGAGGTAATATCTCTCCACTCAAGTGACAGTGAAACCATCTGAACAATAACAGAAGAGAACCTTAATTAATATTCATTGCAAAAATAGCAGGCCTAAATTGAGAAATTGCAAGGTGGATGAGAAAGTGTAGCAAGTAATTTGCAAGCTTAACAACTCTGGAACGTTTCCTTTGGAGCACCACAACTCCCAGAAAACTCTGAGCCTTGAAATAACCTCTCTCTTGCATTGTTTAGTTTGCAACTTTTTGTTTTTCATTTTTTACATGTTTTCCTTTTGAAAACAAAATATTGCCACTCCTAATTTTTATTCTCAGATTATACTGATAAATATGGTATTATTTTTTTAAGAATAAAAAGATCTAAAAGCAACGAATGAAAATCTTTTGTGTTTTTTTTTATACCGGTGTGTGTGTGTGTGTGTGTGTGTGTGAGAAAGCCATAGTAGCTTATCTTATTGAGAAAACCAAAATCTCGACAGGCTTTTGCAAGCATGACCCTTTTGGAGATTATTTATGCATTTATTTTATTTATTTACAGTATTTATATTCCGCCCTTCTCACCCCGCAGGGGACTCAGGGCAGATTACAATGCACATATACATGGCTGTTGTACTCCAGGTCAGGAAAAAGCCCTCTGACTTTAAAACACACCACACAAAGAGTGAAGAAACAAATCTTCTTTTATTGAAGCTTAGTAAATAGCCAGAAGAAATAAATGCTTGTAAGAAAATAAGAAAGTTCCAAAAAGTAATAAATCCATAAAAAGGTAGTAACACAAAGCAATGTCCACACCAGATATAAAGGCAATCCAAGACAGCATTTAACCAGACAGGAATCAAACAGGATGCAAAGACAATCAAAAAGGCTAAAAAAACTCCACAGGAACAAGACCCCTTGAACAGGATTTCCATGGCACATGAACTTGATTTCCAAATGATGCCTGATCTAACAGGTTTCCCCTTGAGGCAAACCTTATATCCCAAAACTCAGGAATTGGTTTTGCTTTCCCCCACTTTTACCCCTTATCAGACGAAGCCTTTCAGAGCGATGTAAACACGGAGTTTGCTGTCGATCCTGGCTAATCTGCAGCCACCTATTCTTCAATTCCCTATCTGGCTGCCTATTAAAATTCCCAGGTTTCAGATTGTTTTCCAAACCCAAATCTTGAGAGCTCACAGAGAGAGGGAGTGAACTATCATTGCTAGGCCCAGCAGGAATATTCTCATGAGAAACTGCTCTTTGCACTGGGGCCTCTCTGTCATTGTCTGCCTGAAAATCATTGACCAAGCCATTTCCATCTTGTACCTCAGCCTCATCATTTCCCACATCAGGATCCTGAAACACAAACACAGGCTGATTCCCAACGTTCAATGTCATTAGTCATACAGCATATATAGATAGACACAGAGGCAATTTAATATCTGGCTTTCCGGCTTCATGGGGATATGCTCGATTCCGGCCACAGAGGGAGCTGCCGCTTCACCATCAACTTGTGATACCGAGTCTGCACGCATTATTGGCCAATAATCACACAGTCCTGGACACTTGGGAAGTGTCCGACGTGCGATCCAATACAACAGCCACCAGAGTAATCTTTGCTGTGGATTCATCTGTCAGAGTGTGACAGAAGCTTTGAAGCTTAGAAGAATGGACACTTTGAGACTTCAGTAAAAGCAAACATATAGCTTTACTGAGTATACAGCACACACTCACATTGACACCCAGCCAAAAAGACAGAAACAAGACAAAAGCACGGAAGTAAGAAGGAGGAACGAAATCTTATCTCTGGATCCTCCCTACGCATTCCAGGCACACTCAGGGTCACAACTTCACAGTTCATTAGAGGCTTGACTGATTAATCCTTTCAGAGTCAATACACTCTCCGCTAATGCAATCAGGTTACATTCACAGGCATTACACAAAATTACATTTAAACATTCACATTACACTAATTTTACATTAACATCATCTTGTTGTGTTTCTAATAATAATAATAATAATAATAATAATAATAATCCTGAACAATAGCTTTATGGGATTCTTAAGCTTTAGTGTATTTTTCATCTAAAGCTTGATCGGGCCTTTGCTTTTTTTCACTTTTAGAAGCAATCTGAAATCAAAATTGCATTCACCAATGAGAAGCTATGTTCTGCTAAATATATATGGACACTTCAGGAGATGTATTTTTGGTATGCAATGCATTGCTCTCAGTAATATAGCATCCACTTCAGTGGTTCTCAACCTGTGGGTCCCCGGTGTTTTGGGCTACAACTCCCAGAAATCCCATGCAGTTTACCAGCTGTTAGGATTTCTGAGAGTTGAAGGTCAAAACATTTGGGGACTCACAGTTTGAGAACCACTTATCTACTTGGATTTCTGTATGGCAGGATGGGGTTGGACTGGATGACCCTTGGGGTCTCCTTCAAACTCTAGATATTGACAAGCTGGAATGTGTCCAGAGGAGGGCGACTAAAATGATCAAGGGTCTGGAGAACAAGCCCTATGAGGAGTGGCTTAGGGAGCTGGGCATGTTTAGCCTGAAGAAGAGAAGGCTGAGAGGAGAAATGATAGCCATGTATAAATATGTGAGAGGAAGCCACAGGGAGGAGGGAGCAAGCTTGTTTTCTGCTTCCTTGGAGACTAGGACGCGGAACAATGGCTTCAAACTACAAGAGAGGAGATTCCATCTGAACATTAGGAAGAACTTCCTGACTGTGAGAGCCGTTCAGCAGTGGAACTCTCTGCCCCGGAGTGTGGTGGAGGCTCCTTCTTTGGAAGCTTTTAAACAGAGGCTGGATGGCCATCTGTCAGGGGTGATTTGAATGCAATATTCCTGCTTCCTGGTAGGGGGTTGGACTGGATGGCCCATGAGGTCTCTTCCAACTCTTTGATTCTATGATTCTATGATTCTATGTCTCTGCTATTCTTCATTCAGTTTTCAGTGCCATATATCTCCCTTAGTCCTTCAAATTCTATGATTCTATGATAATACATATGCTCAATGTATTGTCGAAGGCTTTCATGGCCGGGATCACTGGGTTGTTGTAGGTTTTTCTGGGCTATATGGCCATGTTCTGGAGGCAATTTTTCTCCTGACGTTTCGCCTGCATCTGTGGCAAGCATCCTCAGAGGTAGTGAGGTCTACCTCTGAGGATGCTTGCCATAGATGCAGGCGAAACGTCAGGAGAAAAATTGCCTCCAGAACATGGCCATATAGCCCGGAAAAACCTACAACAACCCAATACATATGCTGCTATTTAAAAGATGAGTTGTTGGATATGAAAACAAAAGATAAGTCTTTGCTCAATTGATTTTCATCCATTTCTGATGGGATGACCATCTTTGGTTCAACTGCTCCTCAATTTTCAAATTGGAAAGGCCTAAAGTCCATCTTTGCTTTGCTTTTACGTTTAAAAGGTGCAGCACGGTTAATTGTTTTGCATTCATTTACATGGTTTCCTCCTGATTTGTTAGCCATTTGCTGGAGTCATTTCAAGCCATGCCTTTCCATGTTCCATCCCACATTTGTGGCCAAGGATGTGACCTCAAACGGCATTTCCCCAAATGTCACAATGTCACTTTTACTTCCTTTTTGGGCAGCACATTCCTGTATGGCAACATCTGCTTTTGGTGCAATGACAGGGATTACTATGTTTGTATTTCTTTTGCAGAGTGTGGTTGGCAAGAGTCGGGGTTGCTTTACACAGTTCTAGTTTGTATTTCTAAACTGCGTCGAAGTTCCATCTAAGTCTGTACCGGCTTGGTTGGGACCTGGATGGGAAACATTTGTGGAGCTGTATGTTGAATTCACTAGAGGTGAAAGGAAACAACAAAAATAATTATGTTGTGTGTCATAAAAAGGTCGAGAGGTGACTTTGGTGGCATCTACACTGTAAAATTAATGCAGTTTAATACCACTTTAAGGCTCCTTGGTTAAACCATTGAGCTGCTGAACTTGCCAACCGATAGGTCAGCGGTTCAAATCTGGGAAGCAGGGTGAGCTCCCGCTGTTAGCTCCAGCTTCATAGAATCATAGAATCAAAGAGTTGGAAGAGACCTCATGGGCCATCCAGTCGAACCCCATTCTGCCAAGAAGCAGGAATATTGCATTCAAATCACCCCTGACAGATGGCCACCCAGCCTCTCTTTAAAAGCTTCCAAAGAAGGAGCCTCCAACACACTCCCTCTGGGGCAGAGAGTTCCACTGCTGAACGGCTCTCACAGTCAGGAAGTTCTTCCTCATGTTCTGCCAACCTAGCAGGTTTTAAAACATGCAAATGTGAGTAGATCAATAGGTATCGCTTCTGTGGAAAGGTAACAGCACTCCATGCAGTCATGTCGGCCAAATAACTAGGTGGTGTCTATGGACAATGCCGGCTCTTAGAAATGGAGATGAGCACCACCCCCCAGAGTCGGATTTGACTTCGACTAGACTTAATGACAGGGGAAACCTTTACCTTTACTTTGAATACCACTTTAACTGCCATGGAATCCAGGGACGTGTGGTTCGATGAGGCAAAGAAGGCTAAAGACCTTGTAAAACTACAACTCCCAGGATTCCATCATATTCAGCTATGGCAGTTCAAGTAGTATGAAACTGCCACTTAGGCATCAGGAGTTAAGACACATGATATTTTGCAGTGTCTTTGGTTGCATCTACATTGTAGAATTAATGCAGTTTGGCACCACTTTAACGATCATTGTTTACATTGGCAGGCATATCAATATAGAATCATAGAGTTGGAAGAGACCTCATGGGCCATCCAGGCCAACCCCATTCTGCCAAGAAGCAGGAATATTGCATTCAAAGCACCCCTGACAGATGGCCATCCAGTCTCTGTTTAAAATCCGCCAAAGAAGGAGACTCCACCACACTCCGGGGCAGGGAGTTCCACTGCTGAACGGCTCTCACAGTCAGGAAGTTCTTCCTCATGTTCAGATGGAATCTCCTTTATAATACCTTTATTATAAGTTCCCTTGTGGAGAGAAAAAGTGAGGTATAAATAAACATAAACATTAATAATAATAATAATAATAATAATAATAATAGTTGTTGTTGTTGTTGGTGGTGGTGGTGGTGGTGATTGGCACACTGTGTGCAGTGCCTAATAATTATTATTGGTGGTGATGATCGGCACACTGGGTGCAGTGCCTAAAGACCTTGGCCTGCACTTAAACACAATCGGCGCTGACAAAATTACCATCTGCCAGCTGCAGAAGGCCACCTTACTGGGATCTGCACGCGTTATTCATTGATACATTACATAGTCCTAGACCAGTGATGGGCAACCTTTTGAGCTTGGTGTGTCAACATTTGCCAAAAACCTGAGCATAACTTGGGTGGCGTGTCAACTTCGAGAAAAAAATAAATATAATTTTGCAAAATTTATAGTTTAAATAAGAAAAAAATGTATATTCCATGCTGAGTTATGGAGTGAACCTTGCTCAAACATGCAAGGATGGAATTAGATAATAATAATAATAATAATAATAATAATAATAATAATCCTTTATTTGTACCCCGCTACCATCTCCCGAAGGACTTGGTGCGGTTTACAAGAGGCTGAGCCCAAAAACAATAGTAAAACAGCAACAACAAACAGCAAAATAACTCAGAAAACAAAGCAATAACATTGACAACACACAATGACACAATTAAAAACAATGGCAGGGCCAAATGTAATAATTAAAATTAAAAGTGCTGATTGGCTCTTATAAGGTGTACTTTTCTGTATGCGGCCGCATGTGACTGCGTGTCATCAAAAATAGCCATGTGTGTCAGTGCTGACATGCGTGTCATAGGTTCACCATCACGGTCCTAGACACTTGGGAAGTGTCAGACGTGTGATCCAATACAACAGCCAGCAGAGTGAACTTGTTTGCTGTGTACTAATCCTGTTGTGTATCTAATACTACTACTACTACTACTACTACTACTTGGGAAGTATCCAACGTGTGATCCAATACAACAGCCAGCAGAGTGAACTTGTTTGCTGTGTACTAATCCTGTTGTGTATCTAATACTACTACTACTACTTGGGAAGTATCCAACGTGTGATCCAATACAACAGCCAGCAGAGTGAACTTGTTTGCTGTGTACTAATCCTGTTGTGTATCTA
Source organism: Anolis sagrei (assembly GCF_037176765.1). NCBI lineage: Eukaryota > Metazoa > Chordata > Lepidosauria > Squamata > Anolidae > Anolis > Anolis sagrei. Next base: position 129,682,870 of record NC_090026.1, on the reverse strand, counting down.
ATACTACTACTACTACTACTACTACTACTACTTGGGAAGTATCCAACGTGTGATCCAATACAACAGCCAGCAGAGTGAACTTGTTTGCTGTGTACTAATCCTGTTGTGTATCTAATACTACTACTACTACTGCTACTACTACTTGGGAAGTATCCAACGTGTGATCCAATACAACAGCCAGCAGAGTGAACTTGTTTGCTGTGTAATAAATACTACTACTACTGCTACTACTACTTGGGAAGTATCTGACGTGTGATCCAATACAACAGCCAGCAGAGTGAACTTGTTTGCTGTGTAATAAATACTACTACTACTGCTACTACTACTTGGGAAGTATCTGACGTGTGATCCAATACAACAGCCAGCAGAGTGAACTTGTTTGCTGTGTACTAATCCTGTTGTGTATCTAATACTACTACTACTGCTTGGGAAGTATCCAACGTGTGATCCAATACAACAGCCAGCAGAGTGAACTTGTTTGCTGTGTACTAATCCTGTTGTGTATCTAATACTACTACTACTACTACTACTACTTGGGAAGTATCCAACGTGTGATCCAATACAACAGCCAGCAGAGTGAACTTGTTTGCTGTGTACTAATCCTGTTGTGTATCTACTACTACTACTACTACTTGGGAAGTATCCAACGTGTGATCCAATACAACAGCCAGCAGAGTGAACTTGTTTGCTGTGTACTAATCCTGTTGTGTATCTAATACTACTACTACTACTACTTGGGAAGTATCCAACGTGTGATCCAATACAACAGCCAGCAGAGTGAACTTGTTTGCTGTGTACTAATCCTGTTGTGTATCTAATACTACTACTACTACTACTACTACTTGGGAAGTATCCAACGTGTGATCCAATACAACAGCCAGCAGAGTGAACTTGTTTGCTGTGTACTAATCCTGTTGTGTATCTAATACTACTACTACTACTACTACTACTACTTGGGAAGTATCCAACGTGTGATCCAATACAACAGCCAGCAGAGTGAACTTGTTTGCTGTGTACTAATCCTGTTGTGTATCTACTACTACTACTACTACTACTACTTGGGAAGTATCCAACGTGTGATCCAATACAACAGCCAGCAGAGTGAACTTGTTTGCTGTGTACTAATCCTGTTGTGTATCTAATACTACTACTACTACTACTACTACTTGGGAAGTATCCAACGTGTGATCCAATACAACAGCCAGCAGAGTGAACTTGTTTGCTGTGTACTAATCCTGTTGTGTATCTACTACTACTACTACTACTTGGGAAGTATCCAACGTGTGATCCAATACAACAGCCAGCAGAGTGAACTTGTTTGCTGTGTACTAATCCTGTTGTGTATCTAATACTACTACTACTACTACTTGGGAAGTATCCAACGTGTGATCCAATACAACAGCCAGCAGAGTGAACTTGTTTGCTGTGTACTAATCCTGTTGTGTATCTAATACTACTACTACTACTACTACTACTTGGGAAGTATCCAACGTGTGATCCAATACAACAGCCAGCAGAGTGAACTTGTTTGCTGTGTACTAATCCTGTTGTGTATCTAATACTACTACTACTACTACTACTACTTGGGAAGTATCCAACGTGTGATCCAATACAACAGCCAGCAGAGTGAACTTGTTTGCTGTGTACTAATCCTGTTGTGTATCTACTACTACTACTACTACTACTACTTGGGAAGTATCCAACGTGTGATCCAATACAACAGCCAGCAGAGTGAACTTGTTTGCTGTGTACTAATCCTGTTGTGTATCTAATACTACTACTACTACTACTACTACTTGGGAAGTATCCAACGTGTGATCCAATACAACAGCCAGCAGAGTGAACTTGTTTGCTGTGTACTAATCCTGTTGTGTATCTAATACTACTACTACTACTACTACTACTTGGGAAGTATCCAACGTGTGATCCAATACAACAGCCAGCAGAGTGAACTTGTTTGCTGTGTACTAATCCTGTTGTGTATCTACTACTACTACTACTACTACTACTTGGGAAGTATCCAACGTGTGATCCAATACAACAGCCAGCAGAGTGAACTTGTTTGCTGTGTACTAATCCTGTTGTGTATCTAATACTACTACTACTACTACTACTACTACTTGGGAAGTATCCAACGTGTGATCCAATACAACAGCCAGCAGAGTGAACTTGTTTGTTGTGTACTAATCCTGTTGTGTATCTAATACTACTACTACTACTACTACTACTACTTGGGAAGTATCCAACGTGTGATCCAATACAACAGCCAGCAGAGTGAACTTGTTTGCTGTGTACTAATCCTGTTGTGTATCTAATACTACTACTACTACTTGGGAAGTATCCAACGTGTGATCCAATACAACAGCCAGCAGAGTGAACTTGTTTGCTGTGTACTAATCCTGTTGTGTATCTAATACTACTACTACTACTACTACTACTACTGCTATACTACTTGGGAACTATCCGACATGTGATCCAATACAACAGCCAGCAGAGTGAACTTGTTTGCTGTGCACTAATCCTGTTGTGTATCTAATAATAATAATAATAATAATAATAATAATAATAATACTTGGGAAGTGTCCGACGTGTGATCCAATACAACAGCCAGCAGAGTGTCTGCTGGGGATTCATCTTGTGTTTCAAATAATACTAATAATACTACTAATAATAATAGTAATAATAAAACAATGCATGAAAGAATTGGGACGGACGGTTGAACTATGCAGACGGTTGAGCTATGCGCAACAGTGGTTTGTGGTTTGTGAGAGCCATGTGTTGGGAAATTCCAATTTTGAAATTTTGGGCAAACGTCTTTCCAGTTTCCTGACAAAAGGGCAAAGCAAAGAGGTGGAAGGCTGCCTTAGAGTCAGCTTCAGGAGGCATCAAAAGCATCTTTCTCTGCGTGCAGAGGGATTGGAAACCATGGGAAGGTTCTGGCTGGTGTTTCTGGCTAGTTATCTCCTCCTGGTGGCTACCATTTCTGGGAATGTAGCTCCAGGGCCACCGTCTGCAAAAGCAACCCCGGCTTCGATCTCCGCTCCTGCATTGGAGGGGACAGCATCCAAAAACCTTGCTGTGAGTAGTGAGTGTGCATCCATGGATTAAATTTGGAAGGGCTCCAGATAGGGATAGGGATCATAGATGAAGGTATTGCTGAAACGTATTTATTGTGGCAGAGGCAAATTGAGAATATATATTTTAAAAAACCACAAAGTTTAAAAACTTGGCACTATACTAGGTTTTCTTGACCAGAAGCTGGCCATTTGGAGTGCCTCTCGTGTCACTGTAAAAAGGTCCTCCGTTGTGCATGTGGCGGGGCCCAGACAACACTGTAGTCAGTGGTCTGTGGTTTTCTCTTCTCCCCACTCGCATGTCGTGGATTCCACTTTGTGGCCCCATTTCTGAAGGTTGGCTCTGCATCTCGTGGTGCCAGAGCGCAGTCTGTTCAGCACCTTCCAAGTTGCCCAGTCATCTGCGTGCCCAGGAGGTAGTTTCTCATCTGGTCTCCATCACTGGTTGAGGTTCTGGGTTTTACCCTGCCACTTTTGGACTCTGGATTGCTGAGTTGTTCCTGCAAGTATCTCTGTAGATCAGTGTTTCTCAACCTGGGGGTCGGGACCCCTGAGGGGGTCATGAGAGGGTGTCAAAGGGGTCGCCAAAGACCATCAGAAAACATAGTATTTTCTGTTGGCCATTGGATTCTGTGTGGGAAGTTTGACCCAATTCTATTGTTGATCGAGTTCAGAATGCTCTTTGATTGTGGGTGAACTATAAATCCCAACAACTACAACTCCCAAATGTCAAGGTTTATTTTCCCCAGACTCCACCAATGTTCACATTTGGGCATATTGAGTATTCGTGCTAAGTTTGGTCCAGATTCATCATTGCATGAATCCACAGCATTCCTCTGGATGTAGGTGAACTATAACTCTCAAACTCAAGGTCAATGCCACAAAACCCTTCCAGTGTTTTCTGTTGGTCATGGGAGTTCTGTGTGCCAAGTTTGGTTTAAATCCATCGCTGGTGGAGTTTAGAATGCTCTTTGATTGTAGGTGAACTATAAATCCCAGCAATTACAACTCCCAAATTACAAAATCAATCCCCCCCCCAACCCCATTAGCATTCACATTTGGTCATATTGGGTATTTGTGCTCAATTTAGTCCAGTGAATGAAAATACATCCTGCATATCGGATATTTACATTACGATTTATAACAGTAGTAAAATGACAGGTATCAAGTAGCAACGAAAACAATATTATGGTTGGGGGTCACCACAACATAGGGAACGGCATTAAGGGGTCACGGCATTAGCAAGGTTGAGAACCACTGCTGTAGATCTTAAGAAGCTGTTTTTTGATTTAAGGCATTGGCATGTTGGCTGATATCTGAACAGAGGAACAGAGGATGAGCCAGGGATGTCACTGCCTTGGTCCTTGGTCCTGTTTTAATACTGTTTTAATATTAAATTTTAATTTAATATTAATCTTAAATATTTGTATACTTAAAGTTGTATTGTAATGCTTTTAATTGTGATCCACTTTGAGTCTTTGTATGGAGAGAAAAAGTGGGATAATCTATATAAATAAAAACGTAATGTTCGTTTGTGGGATTGACATAACTCATAAACAACTGGGCGAATTGACACCAGATTTGGACACAAGACACCTCTCAGGCCAACGAGTGACCATCACTCATAAAAACACTGAAAAACGCAGCAGAGGAGACTTAAAAAGCCCAAAAAATACATTACAACACATGCGCAAAACCACATAGGTTTCCCCCCCTGACATTAAGTCCAGTCGTATGCCTTTTTAGTGCCGATGGAAGCTGGAGTCTAGCAATAGTTGTGAGTTTTGGACTGCAGCTCCCATAATCCACCACTCAGTTCAAGTCTATGAAAAGTCATTCTTATTTGGGGCCAATGGGAGTTGGAGTCCAAAACACTCAAAAGACTGTAGTTTGGGAAAGTTAAAGGTTTCCCTTTGACATTAAGTCCAATCGCGTCTGACTCTGCAGGTTGGTGCTCATCTCCATATCTAAGCCAAAGAGCTGGCATTGTCCATAGACACCTCCCAGGTCATGTGGCCAGCATGACTGCATGGAGCGCCGTTACCTTCCTGCCGGAGCGGTACCTAGTGATCTACTCACATTTGCATGTTTTCGAACTGCTAGGTTGGCAGAAACTGGGGCTAACAGTGGGAGCTCACACCTCTCCCTGGATTCGAACCTGCGACCTTCTGGTCAACCAGCTCAACGGTTTAACCCACTGTGCCACCGGGGGCTCCTTCTATCTATCTATACACATAATAAAAGTGAAAATATGTATATGTGTATATGTATGTGTGTATGTGGCTGGAGGGTCTACCTACACAGATAAGTTCCTGCCTCCACAAACAGCTATAGATCACACTAGGTTATAGAGTGCCATGAACACATATCCAAGAGCCCTGCTAATGTCCTCCACTGTGCCACCGGTAAAATACATTACAACACATGCGCAAAACCACATATTTATATGCAAATACACATATACACATATGTACACACACATATGGGAGCCCCCGGTGGCGCAGTGGGTTAAAGCACCGAGCTGCTAAGCTTGTTGATCGAAAGGTCGCAGGTTCGATTCTGGGGAGCGGCGTGAGCTTCCGCTGTCAGCCCTAGCAGTTTGAAAACATGCAAATGTGAGTAGATCAATAGGTACCGCTCCGGCGGGAAGGTAACGGCGCTCCGTGCAGTCATGCCGGCCACATGACCTTGGAGGTGTCTACGGACAACGCTGGCTCTTCGGCTTAGGAATGGAGATGAGCACCACACCCCAGAGTCAGACATGACTGGACTTAATGTCAGGGGACTATCTTTACCTTTACCTACACACACATATAAACATATATATACACACAAAACACATATACACAGACTAGGCCACAGCAACGTGTGGCAGGGGACAGCTAATAATAATAATAATAATCATCATCATCATCATCATCATCATCCAGTGGAGCCTTCTTCTCTGGAAATTTTGGAAGCAGAGGTTGGATGGCTATATGTAGGGAGGGCTTGGATGGTGTCTTCCTGCCTGGCTGAAGTGGAGTTGGACTAGATGGCCTTTGGGGGTCCCTTCTCATAGAATCATAGAATCAAAGAGTTGGAAGAGACCTCATGGGCCATCTAGTCCAACCCCATTCTGCCAAGAAGCAGGAATATTGCATTCAAATCACCCCTGACAAATGGCCATCCAGCCTCTGCTTAAAACCTTCCAAAGAAGGAGCCTCCACTACACTCCGGGGCAGAGAGTTCCACTGCTGAACGGCTCTCACAGTCAGGAAGTTCTTCCTAATGTTCAGATGGAATCTCCTCTCTTGTAGTTTGAAGCCATTGTTCCGCGTCCTAGTCTCCAGGGAAGCAGAAAACAAGTTTGCTCCCTCCTCCCTGTGACTTCCTCTCATGTATTTATGGCTATCATATCTCCTCTCAGCCTTCTCTTCTTCAGGCTAAACATGCCCAGCTCCTTAAGCCGCTCCTCATAGGGCTTGTTCTCCAGACCCTTGATCATTTTAGTCGCCCTCCTCTGGACACATTCCAGCTTGTCAATATCTCTCTTGAATTGTGGTGCCCAGAATTGGACACAATATTCCAGATGTGGTCTAACCAAAGCAGAATAGAGGGGTAGCATTACTTCCTTAGATCTAGACTTCTATCTCTATGATTCTATACAAAGGCTCCAGCTCTTCTCTTCCTCCTTTCGCCCACTTTTGGCATCATCTTCTTGTTTCCTTCTTATCTCTTTGAAGGATGCCAACGTACCTGTGTTGGTGCCAAGATCAAGGCTCTATAAGCCCTGGTGGGAAAGGCAGAAACCGAAGAGGCCGCCGTATAGGATTGGAGCATACTCCGCTCTGAGGAAGGTCAACGCCACCTCCATCTTCTCCTCTGCCTCAATCCGGCCGTCTTCCTGAGACCCACGATTCATCGGACACCTTTCCTGCCGAACGCCTTGCTTCTGCTCCTTTCCTTTGTAGGAACCTTTTTCTTGACCCAAGTTCGTTTCATGGGGGTTGGAGTTCAGCCTGTGGTTGTGTTTCAGGCTCAGGGTGCTTTGGATGTGGGAAGGGATGCCAATGAATTTCAAGATGGAAATGGTTTGGTCCATGATACTGATGCAGAGAAGGACGAAGAGACCCCTGTGCAAAGTGTAGTTTCCCATGAGAATGTCCCTGAAGGGTGTGGGAATGATGGGGCACTCCAGTGGTTCTCAACCTTCTTAATGCTGCGACCCCTTAATACAGTTCCTCATGTTGTGGTGACCCCCAACCATAACATTGTTTTCGTTGCTGCTTCATAATTGTAATTTTGCTTCTGTTATGAGTCGTCATGTAAATATCTGATATGCAGGATGTCTTTTCATTCACTGGACCAAATTTGGCACAAATACCCGATACGCCCCAATTGGAATACTGGGTGGAGGGGTGGGGGGTGATTTTGTCATTTGGGAGTTGTAGTTGCTGGGATTTATAGTTCTTTGTAACATGCACAGATATCTATAACAACAATTACAAAAACTGTAGACTGCCAATCACAATTTCTATATTCTCAGAATTTCTACATTGAATGTAACATGAGAACATTCACATGATTAATTAAAGACTGTTTATAATCATGTTACATTCAATGTAGAAATTCTTAGAATATAGAAATTGTGATTGGCAATCTACAGTTTTTGTAATAATTGGGATTTATAGTTCACCTACAATCAAAGAGCATTCTGAACTCCACCAACAATAGAACTGAACCAAAGTTGGCACACAGAACTCCCATGACTAGAAAATACAGGAAGGGTTTTGTGGGCGTTGACCTTGAGTTTGGGAGTTGTAGTTCACCTACATCCAGAGAGCACTGTGGATTCAGACAATGATGGATCTGGACCAAACTTGACATGAATACTCAATATGCCCAAATGTGAACACTGGTGGAGTTTTTGGGGAAAATAGACCTTGACATTTGGGAGTTGTAGTTGCTGGGATTTATAGTTCACCTGCAGTCAAAGAGCATTCTGAACCCCACCAACGATAGAATTGGGCCAGACTTGGCACACAGAACTCCCATGACAGAAACAGACAATACTGGAAGTGTTTGGTGGGAACTGACCTTGAGTTTTGGAGTTGTAGTATTTACATTATGAGTTATGAATCATAATGTAAATATCTGATATGCAGGATGTATTTGCATTCACTGTATAGTTCACCTACAGTCAAAGAGCATACTGAACTCCACCAACAATAGAATTGAACCAAGCTTCCCACACAGAACCCTCATGACCAATAGAAAATACTGTATTTTTGATGGTCTTTGGAGACCCCTCTGACACCCCCACATGACCCCCTCAGGGGTCCCGACCCCCAGGTTGAGAAACACTGGTGTACTCCCTGAATTGCTACCAGAGGGTTCCCAGGATTTGGGGCTTGAAAACAACTGGGCACCTGGCCCAGCTGCAAAACTTAATGAGCAAATAGATATGCAGCAGGAGATTAGTCAAAACAGACAGGCCGAACAGTGCCTTCGGTGTTCTGCCAGGCTCCGACAGAAAAAGATAAGGGGATCTCAAGTAAAATGAAACCAATTCCTGAGTGCGTGAAATAGCTTAATGGGGGGATAAAAGTTCAAAGTATTGGAAATATAGCCAGATGAAGCATTGTTGAAATCAAGTGTAGTTCTCATCCTTTGTTTCATGGAAGCTTTGCTTTGGAAGATTCTTGACTAAGTATTTCTTGGATTCTTGGAATGTAGGAATGCCTACTCGTGCCTTGGATTCATATTTCCTGTTTTCCTGAATTATATTAGAGAAGTGTGGACTTTGTTTTTACGGGGTTTGCATAACGTTACCCTGGACTATTTTTGTTTCTGCTTATCTTCAAACTTAATTGAATTTACCTATTTCTTTAAAGTGCTTTCTACTTGCTGCTTTTTAATTATCTTCAATAAATTATTTATTTATTTAGAGATTTTATAACCCGGTCTTCTCAACCTCTGAAGAGGGATTCAGGCCGGCTAACAACAGGAAATTCATACACAAATATGCTGAAACATATCAACACCATAATACGTTAAAAGAACTCCCATGACTAGAAAATACAGGAAGGGTTTTGCGGGTGTTGACCTTGAGTTTGGGAGTTGTAGTTCACCTACATCCAGAGAGCACTGTGGATTCAGACAATGATGTATCTGGACCAAACTTGGCATGAATACTCAGTATGCCCAAATGTGAACACTGGTGGAGTTTTTGGGGAAAATAGACCTTGACATTTGGGAGTTGTAGTTGCTGGGATGTATAGTTCACCTACAATCAAAGAGCATACTGAACCCCACCAATGATAGAATTGAACCAAGTCACAAATTCATCACCATCCGTCAGTGTGGTCAGCAGTTATTGACTCGATTATCATTCTGAGAATACCATGTTCCAGAGCCAAAAATTTACCAGCTTTCTGAAAGTCAGGAGGGATGGGGCAGATCTAATCTCCATCGGGAGAGAGTTCAGAGCTGAGGGGCCACCACCGAGAAGGCCCTGTCCCTCGTCCCCACCAGACACGATTGCGAAGGTGGTGGGGCCGAGATCAGGGCCCCTCCAGAAGATCTTAACAATCTTGATGGTTCATAGTCCTTCGGGAGATTTTGCGGGGTATAAATAAAGTTAATAATAATTAATAATAATAATAATAATAATAATAATAGGGGAGAATCCGTTCGGACAGGTAATAAAAGGATTGTTTTCCAATCAACAGTGTGGTGTTTACAGTCAGCAGTCTTTTCCTGTCCTGGAGTGCAACAATGGGGCGTATCCACACCGCACGGTTATTGCACTTGGATCCCATTTTCATTGCCTTGGAACCCTAAGATTTGATGATAATGAGGCAAGGACCTATCATTCTAGCTCTGCTGCTCCTCTCGGTCACTGGTTGAGGTTCCGGGTTTTAGCCTGCCACTTTTGGACTCTTGCTTGCTGAGTTGTTCCTGCAAGTATCTCTTGTGTCCGGTTCGGGGCACTACTATTCAAGAGAGATATTGACAAGCTGGAATGTGTCCAGAGGAGGACAACTAAAGTGATCAAGGGTCTGGAGAACAAGCCCTATGAGGAGCGGCTTAAGGAGCAGGGCATGTTTAGCCTGAAGAAGAGAAGGCTGAGAGGAGATATGATAGCCATGTATAAGTATGTGCGAGGAAGCCACTTTTGTCACCATCATCTTGTATGTATTTTTCCTTTGTTTAGGATGCCAATGAAGCCATGTTGGAGCCAAGGTCAAGGATCTCCAAAGCCTGGTGGAAGAAGTGGTTAACAGAGGGCTAGAAAGGACCTTCGAGGATTTGGTCACATTTCCCTCTGAGTGGTGCTGAAACCGAAAACATCTCCACCACCTTCAAATCCACGTGGTTATGAGACCCTCAATTCATTGGACACCTTTCCTACCAAACGCCTTGCTTCTGATCTTTTCCTTTCTTCTTGATGCCAGGTTATGGGGCGTATCCACACCGTGTGGGTACTGCACTTGGATCCCCTTTTCATTGACTCGGAACCCTAGGATTTGTAGTTTGAGGCATGATTGGAATTCTAGAGCTCGATGGCAGAGAATATGAAGATCTTCACCAAACTACATATCCCAGGGTTAGGTGGAATGGAGAGAGGGCAGGTGAAATACTATCAAACGAATTAGCACCACTTTGTTGTTGGAGTTTTAGTTTGATGGGCTTGAGCCTTCTCTGCGAAATGGCGCTTGTTCCTCACCAAACTACAACTCCCAGGATCCCATAACATCGAGTAATATGAGTCAATGTGGTGTCAAACTGCATTGATTTGATAAAATGGAATTGAAATTGTCTAAATCTGGAATAGCTATTGTTTGTGTTTCCCGCTTCTTGCAGCCACTCCCGGATGATAAACAAACGTATATAATTGAGTGTCTCTTTGATTTATTGCACAGAGACTTTGATTCTGCCTGTCTTTTCTCCTAGCAATAAACACCATGCTTTTCTACCCAATTGTGTGGTCTGTGTTTGCTTTGAGTGTTGGACTATCTATTCCTGACCTGGAATGACGCTGATTCCAGTTCTGGGTCCCACAATTGAGGAGGGATATGGACCAGCTGGAAGAGCATTTAAAGTCTTTCCAATTTGCATCGTTTCGGTCAGGTTGATTTTTATATTTCACTAGCTTTGGTACCAGTGCTTGATTGATTGATTATTTATTTATTTACATCATTTTTATCCCACCATTTCAGCCCGAAGGCAACTCAGAGTGGTGTACAGACCGTCAACAATTAGATGCCATATATATAAACATACATATATTGGTTAAAACGATTAAATTACATCCTAATACATACAAAAACTATAAAAGCTATAAAGGTCTATAAAGAACAGTGTTTTCCAATTCAATTCCTCATCTGTTTACATCGTCTTTAGCCGTTCCGAATTCATGTTCCAGTGGTATTTATTTCATCATGCTGAAGTTTCAAACACCTGCTCAAAGAGCCATGTCTTTTCCGAAAAGTCAGGAGGGAGGGAGCCGATCTAATATCCCCAGGAAGGGAGTTCCACAGCCAAGGGGCCACCACTGAGAAGGCCCTGTCACTCATCCCCGCTAGATGCGTCTGTGTGGCAGGCAGGATCGAGAGCAGGGCCTCCCCAGATGATCTTAAATGTCTAGAAGGTTCGTAGGAAGAGAAGCGTTCGGATAGATAAGATGGGCCAGAACCTTTTAGGTCTTTATAGGCTAAAGCCAGCATTTTGAATTGTGCCCGGTAGCAAACTGACAGCCAGTGGAGCTGGTGCAACAGAGAAGTTGTCTGCTCCCTGATTGAAACTCCCGTTAGTACTTATTTCAAGCATTTATATCCCCTCCTTCTCACCCCCGAGAGGGGACTCAGGGTGGCTTACAATAGGCAACCATTAGATGCCAGATGTTGAATTAACAAACGTAATTAAAACAGCCTTTAAAACAATAATAAACATTCAGATTTAAAATTCTAAAATACTGCCAGTTTAAAATCATGATCCAAGAGCAGTCCATTGCCGGTCGCATTTGTCAATCACATTTAAATCACTGTATCTATTGCTCAAAAGCTTGACCTCAAAGCCAGGTCTTGAGGGTTTTCTGGAATGCCAGGAGGGAGGGGGCAGATCTGATATCATTTGGGAGAGAGTTCCACAGCCAAGGAGCCACCCCTGAGAAGGCCCTGTCTCTCGTCCCCACTGGTCGCGCTTGTGAGGAGTGTGGGACCGAGAGTAGGGCCTGATGATCTTAGAGTCATGGCAGATTCTTAGAGGGAGATACGTTCGGACAGGTAAACTGGGCCGGAACTTTTGAGCTTGGTGTGCCAAAATTTGCCAAAAACCTGACCATAGCTTGGGTGGGGTGTCAACTTCGAGAAAAAATAAACGTAATTTTGCAATATTTAAATTAGAAAATAAGTTTAAATAAGAAAAATGTATATTCCATGCCGAGTTATGGAGTGAACAATGCTCGAATGTGCAGATGTTAAATTTGTAGAGCCTTTTACTAATTTAAGGATGGAATTAGATTGGCTCTTATAAGGTGTATTTCTCTGTATGTGGCCCCGTGTCATCAAAAATAGCCATGTGTGTCAGTGCTGACACGCGTATCATAGGTTCACCATCACGGGTTTAGGGCTTTATAGGCTCGCGCCAGCACTTTGAAGTGTGCTCAGAAACAGATTGGTAGCCAGTGGAGCTGATGTAAGAGGGGGGTTGTGTGCTCCCTGTACCCCACTCCGGTGAGCAATCTGGGTGCCATTCATTGGACTAGTTGAAGCTTCTGAGCAGTCTTCAGAGGCAACCTTAGCAAGCCAGACTTTGTCACGGTGGTCCACGCACTCGTTACATCCAGGATAGACTACTGCAACGCACTCTACATTGGGGAGATGCACCCTTTGGGTTTGGTTGCTTAACCAATTACAGAACCACCTGACAGTAGCATTTCCTAGCCCACATTTAATTAGTGTGCAAAGTTAATGCGGTTTGACACTATTTTGGCGTGCAATGTTCAGTGTTATAGAATCTGGGAATTGTAATTGCACCAGAAGGAGCCCCGGTGGCGCAGTGGGTTAAACCCCTGTGCCGGCAGGACTGAAGACTGACAGGTTGCAGGTTCAAATCCGGAGAGAGGCAGATGAGCTCCCTCTATCAGCTCCAGCTCCTCATGCGGGGACATGAGAGAAGCCTCCCACAAGGATGATAAAAAAACATCAAATCATCCGGGCGTCCCCTGGGCAACGTCCTTGCAGATGGCCAATTCTCTCCCACCAGAAGCGACTTGCAGTTTCTCAGGTCACTCCTGACACGACAAAAAAAATAAAAATTGCACCAGAGCTCTTTAAAGATCTTGTAAAACTACAACCTTCACAGTTCCATTGCTTAGATGCTTGTGATATGAAGTGTCTTTGGATGTAGAGGACTGTTGGAGTTGGCCCCACTTTAATAGTTGGGTTGTTGTGAGTTTTCCGGCCTGTATGGCCATGTTCTAGAAGCATTCTCTCCTGACGTTTCATCTGCATCTATGGCAGGCATCCTCAGAAGTTGTGAGGTCCGTTGGAAACTAGGAAAGTGGGGTTTATATATCTGTGGAATAATGTCCAGGGTGGGAGAAAGAACTCTTGTCTGTTGGAGGCAGGTGTGAATGTTGTCATTGGCCACCTTGGTTAGCATTTAATGGCATAGCAGTTTCAGGGTCTGGGTGCTTCCTGCCTAGAGGAATCCTTTGTTGGGTACTGATTAGCTGGCCCTGATTATTTCTTGTCTGGAATTCCCCTGATTTTGAGTGTTGTTCTTTATTTACTGTATTTACTTTAAAAATACTTTTTGAACATATTTTATTCTATCATTTCTTAAACATGTTACAAAGGTGCAATATGTTCTTGGGCATTTTAACATATTTTCGATGAGCCATGATTGGCGTCTGAGAGTACGCAGCACCAAGATTTTGAGATACATAGCAGGCAATGTAATCTAGTAATACATGGATATAAACAATGCATGACAGGTTTGGGAAGGGCAGACGGTTGATGTGGTTTGTGAGAGCCATGAGTTGGGAAATTCCGGTTTTGACATTATGAGCAAATGTCTTTCCAGTTTTGGGTAAAGCGGCAAAGGGTTTCCGGATAAAAGCCCAAAGCAAAGAGCTGGAAGGCTGCTTTAGAGACAGCTTGAGGAGGCATCGGAAGCATCTTAAAGGAAACCATGGGAAGGGTCTGGCTGGTGTTTTTGGCTTGTTATCTCCTCCTTTTGGCTACCATTTCTGGGACAGAAACCACAGGGCCACGGTCTGTGGAAACCACCCCAGTTTCGGCCACGGCTCCCGCGTTGGAAGAGACAGCATCCAACCATCTGGCTGTGAGTACAGAGTACGAATCCTTGGCTCAGTTTTGGAAGATACATTTCCATGTTTAGAAGGAAGTCACATTGAGGATGGGGAAAGCTCAATTTCTGGATTCACATGACAGGAAAAGAGATTCCACCTAAACATTAGGAGGAACTTCCTGACGGTTATCCACAGAGGAATATTCTGCCCTGAAGTCTCCTCCTTTGGAAGTTTTTCCTTTGGAGGCTGGATGGCTATATGTTGGGAGGGAGGACGGAAGGAGTGTGGTGGGGGCTCCTTCTTTGGAGGCTTTTAAGTAGAGGCTGGATGGCCATCTGTCGGGGTGCTTTGAATGTGCTTTTCCTGCTTTTGGCAGAATGGAGTTGGACTGGATGGCCCACCAGATCTCTTCCAAATCTAGGATTCTATGATTCTATGATGACGATGATGCAAGGACCCATCCACTTTTGGAATAATAATAATAATATTAATAATAATAATAATACATGCAGATCCCAGTATTATTCGTCGATACATCACACAGTCCTGGACACTTGGGAAGTGTCTGACGTGTGATCCAATTCAATGGCCAGCAGAGTGTCTGCTGTGGACTCATCTTGTTGTGTTTCAAATAATAATAATAATAATAATAATAATAATAATAATAATAATAACAATATGCAAGGACCTAATATCATGATGATGAAGATGATGCAAGCACCATCCTTCCTGCTCTTCTCCTCTCACCCACTTTTGATATTATAATAATATTAGCAATTTGGTTGTGTCAGGAGTGACTTGAGAAACTGCAAGTCACTTCTGGTGTGAGAGAATTGGCTGTCTGCAAGGATGTTGCCCAGGGGACGCCCGGATGATTTGATGTTTTTATCATCCTTGTGGGAGGCTTCCCTCATGTCCCCGCATGAGGAGCTGGAGTTGACAGAGGGAGCTCATCCACCTCTCCCAGGATTCGAACCTGCGACCTGTCAGTCTTCAGTCCTGCCGGCACAGGGGTTTAACCCACTGTGCCACTGGGGGCTCCGTATATTAGTAATAATACCATAATAATAATAATAATATCATGATGACAATGATGATGCAAGAGCTATCCTTCCAGCTCCTCTCAGCCACATTTGGAATAATAATAATAATAATAATAATAATATGATGATGATGATGATGATGGTGATGATGATGATTATCCAAGGACCCATCCCTTCAGTTCTTCTTCTTTCACCCACTTTTGAAATAATAATGACAACAATAACTACAACAACAATAATAACAATAATATGATTATTATGTTTACTTATAAATAAATAAATAAAATTTTTATGATAATAATATCATGATGATGATACAAGGGCCCATCCCTCCAGTTCTTCTTCTCTCACCCACTTTTGGAGTAATAATAATAATAATAATAATAAGGTGATGATGTTGATGATAACGCAAGGATCAATCCCTCCAGCTGTTCTCCTCTCACCCACTACTGGAATAAAAATAAGAATATCATAATTATTTATTTATTTACATCACTTATATCCCGCCCATATCAGCCCGCAGGCGATTCATGCATGATGATGATGATGCAAGGACCCATTCCTCCAGCTCTGTTCCCCCTCTCTTTCACTTTTGTTGATGGGGAGATATTGGAAATATATATTTATACTGATGCATATATTGTATGTACTTTACCAGCACTGAAATGCATAGAGATGTATAGAAAAATCAGGTTCTCTCTGTGTAAAAAAGCCAGCAGGACAGAGAAGGAATGGGTTGTTGTAGGTTTTTCCTACAAGATTGGGCCATATTCCCCGTTCAGTGGCACTGAAAACCCCCTTTCCCCCAGTTCCAACAGACCTCACTACTTCTGAGGATGCTTGCCATAGATGCAGGCGAAATGTCAGGATAAAATGCCTCTAGAACATGGCCATATAGCCCAGAAAAACTTACAGCAACCCAGTGATTTCGGCCATGAAAGCCTTCAAAAATACAGAAAAGGAATGTTAAAAGGGGGAGGAGGAGGGGGACATGTTATCTATACAGAGACTGGTACAACATAGCCTAGGCTATAGCTAAGTAAGGAGCCTATCCCCCCTCCCTCCTGACAGGTCAAAGTAGGCCCCTTGATTGATGAATGTAAGCTGTAAGCTGTATGCCGCTCTTTAGAAAGAAATACAGAGACATGCCTTTCACATGTAGGAAGATAGAATTTGATATTTCTATGATGCTAAAGTGACGCAGAGAATGATGTCAATGTATGTAGAAGCATGTTTCTTTGTTTGCCTGCATTTGAAGTGTATAAAAGACACAGTCAACACCTTTATTGGGCACTGTGGTTGCTTTTGGACACAGCTCCACTCCAGGGTCCCAGCTGGAAATAAAGCCGTGCTTTTCTTTCTCTGAAAAAGATCTCTCTTGATATTATCTCTCCTATCATGCTGCTACATTGTCACCATCATCTTATATGTATTTTTCCTTTGTTTAGGATGCCAATGAAGCCATGTTGGTGCCAAGGTCAAGGGTCTCCAAGGCCTGGTGGAAGAAGTGGCCACTGGAAAGCAAGAAGGGAGCAACGAAAGCACCTTGGAAGCTTGGGTCATACTCCCCTTTCAGTTGCGCTGAAAACAAAAACATTGCCTTCAAATTCCTACGGTCATGACAGCCTTGATGCATCGGACACCTTTCCTGCCAAATGCCTTGCTTCTGATTCTTTCCTTTGTAACGTTTTCTTGATATAAGGCTAAATCCAAGTTTGTCTCATGGGGCATATCCACATCTTCCCGTTATTGCACTTTGATTTGTTTTCATTGCCTTGGGATTTGTAATTGGAGAGGTGCTCGGAATTCCAGAGCTCAATGACAGAGAATACTAAGATCTTCACCAAACTATATATCCCAGGATTTGGTGGAATGGAGCAAGGGCAGGGGAAACACTGTCAAATGAATTGGCATCACTCTGTTGTTGGAGCTGGAGTTTGACAGAGTCTTGAGCCGTCTCTGCAAAACAGCGCTGCTTTCTCACCAAACTACAACTCCCAGGATCCCATAACATTGAGCAAAATGGAATCGAAATAGTATAAATCTGGATATGCTATTGTGTGTGTATAAAGTTCTCCCTCTTCTTGCAGTCACCTCTGGGTGATAAACAAAAGTGTCTATAACTGAACGTTTATTGTATAGTGATCCTTATTCCGTCTGTCTTTTCTCTTAGCAATAAACATTATGTTTTCCCACCCAATTTTGTGGTTTGTTTTTAGTGTATTAACTTGAGTGTTGGGCTATATCTTCCTGACTTGGAGTGAACTTGTGTCCAGTTTTGGGCCCCTCAGTTCAAGAAGGATATGGACCAGTTGGGGAGTGATGTGAATGAGGTTCAAGATGAGTTTCAAGATGGCAATGGTTTGGCCAGTGATATTGATGCAGAGAATGACCAGGAGATCCCTGTAGTTTCCCAGGAGAATGGCCCTGAGGGGTGTTGGGATTATGGTGTGCTTTCTGAATTGTTACCAGAGGGTTCCCATGAGAGAGAACAGGAAGATAGCTCAACATCTGTAGAAATTAATGAGCAAATAGATAATGAGCAAAGAGATAGAGAGATCGGTCAAAACAGGGGAGTCGTACAGAGGCTTAGGTGCTCTGCCAGGATCCGACAGAAAACAATAACAAAGCCTCAGCTAAAGAGAAACCAGTTTATTGTTGGGACTCAGCCTGTGATTGAACTCGAGCCTGTGCTTGAACCTGTGAATGTGTTTCAGTCTCCTGATGTTTCTGTGTCTAATGTGGGTCATGAGGAGGGAAGTCAGTCCCCTGTTGCTTCTGATGTGGGGGGATGCTGGGACTGACCCTGAGGTCCAAGATGGAGACATTTTGGTCAATGAGTTTCATGCAGACACTGACAGAGAGGCTTCGGTGCAAAGGGCAGATTCTCATGAGAATGTTTCTGTCAGGCCTTGGGAGAAAGGTTTACTCCCTCCATCTGTGAGCCATTCAGATTCTAGTTTGGAAAACAGTCTGACACCTGCTAAAGTTAATGAGGAATCAGATAAGCAGAGAAGGCGGCTGGAGATTAGCCAGAATTGACAAGAGGCCCAATGTTTACGTAGATCCAAAAGAATTCATCAATTAAAGTCAAATACTAAGGGAAAATGAAACCAGTTCTTGGGATTTAAGGTTTGCTGGTAGAAAATCTTGTCAGATCAGGCATCGTTTGGAAACCTAGCATAAGCCTCATGGAATTCCTGTTCAAGTGATCTCGTCTTCATGGTTGACTAGCCTTTCAACTTGACTAGCAGCATCTGGTTGGTTTTTGCTTCTTGGTTGATTCCTGTCCGGATTATCAGTGTCTTGGAATATTATTTTATGCTTTTTGAACATTGCTTTTGAATGCTATGTTTTGATGCTGTGTCTTCTTCCTGCCTTTAAATGCCTTATTGCTTTTTGGAATCTTATCAATCTTTACAAGCATTTATTTTTACTGTCTTTTTTTTGCTAAGCCTTAATAAAAAGGATTGTTCCTTCACTCAACATGTGGTGTGTTTATAGTCAGAGGGGCCATTTCCTGTTCTGGAGTGCAACATTTCTGACCACTAGTGATCTAGCTAACGAGGAGATAAAAGTCCCAAGTTTAGGATATGTAGTCAGATGAAGCATCATTTAGAATCAAGCTATGAAGCATCGTTTAGAATCAAGTTCTCGTCCTTGTTTCATGAAAGCTTGCTTTGAAGATTCATGCTGAAACACTCCTTGTTTCATGGTTTTGATTCCTGGATTTTATGATTGATTACCCAAGCCTTGGATCAATGCATTCCTGATTTTCTGGATTGTATTAGAGATGTGTGGACTTTGTTTTCATGGACTTTGCTGAACTCTACCTTGGACTTAATTGTTCCTGCTTATCTTCTTACCTAATTGGACTTACCTATTTCCTTAAAGTGCTTTTTTACTTTGCTGCTTTTTACTTATCTTCAATAAAAGGATTGTTTTCCTATTCAACATGTGGTGTTTAAAGTCAGAGGGTTATTCCTGTCCTGGGATGCAACAGTTCCTCCTTAAGATGCAAGATACTCCACTTTGGCAGGAAAAACGAAATGCAAAGGGGGAGGCCTGGCTCGAGAGCAGTACGTGTGAAAAAGATCTTGGAGTCCTCATGGACAACAAGTTAAACATGAGCCAACAATGTGATGTGGCGGCAAAAAAAGCCAATGGGATTTTGGCCTGCATTAATAGGAGCCTAGTGTCTAGATCTAGGGAAGCCATGCTACCCCTCTATTCTGCTTTGGTTAGACCACACCTGGAACATTGTGTCCAATTCTGGGCACCACAACTCAAGAGAGATATTGACAAGCTGGAATGTGTCCAGAGGAGGGCGACTAAAATGATCAAGGGTCTGGAGAACAAGCCCTATGAGGAGCGGCTTAGGGAACTGGGCATGTTTAGCCTGAAGAAGAGAAGGCTGAGAGGAGATATGATAGCCATGTATAAATATGTGAGAGGAAGCCACAGGGAGGAGGGAGCAAGCTTGTTTTCTGCTTCCTTGGAGACTAGGACGCAAGGGAACAATGGCTTCAAACTACAAGGGAGGAGATTCCATCTGAACATGAGGAAGAACTTCCTGACTGTGAGAACCGTTCAGCAGTGGAACTCTCTGCCCCAGAGTGTGGTGGAGGCTCCTTCTTTGGAAGCTTTTAAACAGAGGCTGGATGGCCATCTGTCAGGGGTGATTTGAATGCAATATTCCTGCTTCTTGGCAGAATGGGGTTGGACTGGATTGCCCATGAGGTCTCTCCCAGCTCTTTGATTCTATGATTCTAAGATCTCAGGACAGAGGCAGGCCTATGCAGGTGCCAACCAGTTAAGCAATACAAGCAGTTTTAAATACTGATGCATGAAAGACTCAATGGATGATAGACGGTTGATCTATGCGCAAGAATGGTGTTGTGGCTTATGAGAGCAATGAGTTGGGAAATTCTGGTTTTAACACTATGAGCAAAGAATCTTTCCGGTTTTGGCTAACTGTTTTCTGATAAAAGCTCAAAGCAAAGAGCTAGAAGGATGCTTCGGAGAGACATCCAGGTGCTTTTTCCTGTGTGCCGTGTCCACGAAACCATGGGAAGATTCTGGCTGATGTTTCTGACCAGTTACCTTCTCCTGGTGGTTACCATTTCTGGGATGGCAACCCCAGGGCTACTGTCTGTGAAAGCAACTCCAGTTTCAGCTGTTTTGGCTCCTGAATTGGAAG